>NC_142598.1:6774066-6924531 GCF_965207765.1 Zootoca vivipara
TCCTCCTACATTTAATTTCCCTTCACTCATCGGTTGTTTCCTTGGCTGTTAACTGGCTCTAGCTTTGCCTTCCTGCCTTCAGGAAACAGTTTATGAGTTTGTTCATCATTTAGTAGAAATGCAATTACTGTGAGTTCTGCCTGCTGGGCATCAGATTATTTGGCTTTAAAGGGAGAGCAGAGAAAGAGATTTGCAGGAGGAGATCCTGTGAATAATGTTTCTTCAGTGCTCAACTGGGAGCTTTTTCTATTTGTCCCATCATCTTTTTGCACCAGGACTTTCCTGATCAGTGCCCTAGCAAACAAGTCAGTGCCCAGCACACAGACTAGGACTGGTTGCTGGATTACAACTCCCACCACCCCTGACCATTCTCCATGCTGGCTGGGCCTGACTGGAGTGGAGTCCAACAGCCTCTGGAGGGCCACAATTTCCCCATCCCTGACACAATGTGGGTTTCTTGATTTCTGGTATCAAAACCTAAGTGTATACTTTTAGGCAACTCTTGCCTGTACTTGTTAAGGCTGCTTCACACACTGGATTTGGAGCAGGCATCCCCAAACTTCGGCCCTCCAGATGTTTTGGACTACAGTTCCCATCTTCCCCGACCACTGGTCCTGTTAGCTAGGGATCATGGGAGTTGTAGGCCAAAACATCTGGAGGGCCGCAGTTTGGGGATGCCTGATTTGGAGGATATGTATACAGTGGTACCTCTACTTACGAATAACTCTACTTACGAATGTTTCTACTTACGAATGGAGCTCCGTCTGCCATCTTGGATGCAGTTTAGATAGGATTTTTTCTACTTACGAATTTTTAGATAGGGTTACTTCAACTTACGGATTTTTTTCTCCCAATGCATTCCTATGGGATTCGACTCACACATTTTTTCGACTTACAAATGTGCGTTCGGAATGCATTAAATTCGTAAGGAGAGGTACCACTGTATATGCTATCAGTGCTGCACACTAGGCAGCCTCGATGGCAGATTTGGTTCTGTACCGGGATAGGGTGCAACTGAGGCAAAGCCTGGTTCTGTCACAGGCAGTCAGATGACGGGGACCAAGGCAGGCTGATACTCAGGATCCAGAGGAAGCAGTGCGGCCCTTTAAGCAGCATGCGCCACACAGCAGTCACAAAGGCCAGAGACACAGATGTAGTCAGAGACAGACCAGAAGTCACATGCCATTTGAGCTGAACCTGCCTGTGTGACTGCTCTCAGAGACAAGATGCACTCACCTAAGAGTATGTGCTTCAAACTGAGGAATTCACATTTCTATAGACCTCCTCCCCCCCCCAAAAAAAAACCAACATGATTTGCATTCAGGATTTATTTGAGAGACATAAGCCTCAGGTCTGCATTTGGGAATGTACCATATATTCCGGCGTATAAGATGACTGGGCGTATTAAACGACCCCCAACTTTTGCAGTTAAAATATAGAGTTTGGGTTATACTCGCCGTATAAGAAATACGACCCGGCGTATAAGACAACCCCCGACTTTTGAGAAGATTTTCCTGGGTTAAAAAGTAGTCTAATATGCAGGAATATACAGCACACATTTAGGGATAATAATAATAATAATAATAATAATAATAATAATAATAATAATAATAATTTTATTACTTATACAGTGGTATCACCTTCCCTACAAAGGTCCGTATAGTTAAAGCTATGGTTTTCCCAGTAGTGATGTATGGAAGTGAGAGCTGTACCCTAAAGAAGGCTGATTGCCGAAGAATTGATGCTTTTGAATTATGATGCTGGAGGAGACTCTTGAGAGTCCCATGGACTGCAAGAAGATCAAACCTATCCATTCTGAAGGAAATCAGCCCTGAGTGCTCACTGGAAAGACAGATCGTGAAGCTGAGGCTCCAATACTTTGGCCACCTCATGAGAAGAGAAGAATCCTTGGAAAAGACCCTGATGTTGGGAAAGATTGAAGGCACTAGGAGAAGGGGAAGACAGAGGACGAGATGGTTGGACAGTGTTCTCGAAGCTACGAACATGAGTTTGACCAAACTGCGGGAGGCAGTGGAAGACAGGAGTGCCTGGCATGCTATGGTCCATGGGGTCACGAAGAGTCGGACACGACTAAACGACTAAACAACAACAACTTCACTTTAAGAACAACCCTGTTTACAAACTATCCAGTTTATGAACTCCGCAAACCCGGAAGTAGTGTCTTGGTTTGCGAACTTTGCCTCGGTCTAAGAATGGAAGCCAAACGGTGGAAGGGCACCGGTGGCGGGAAGCCTTATTAGGGAAAGCGTGCCTCGGTTTAAGAATGGTTTCAGGTTAAGAACGGACTTCCGGAACAGATTAAGTTCGTAAACCGAGGTACCACTGTACCATACCCATCTGGCTGGGTTTCCCCAGACACTCTGGGCACCTTACAGCACATATAGAAACATAGTAAAATGTCAAACATTAAAAACATCCCAGTATAGGGCTGCCTTCAAATGATTTAGCTTTAATAATAAGTACCCAAATTGAATTTGCTTTCCTCTTCCCTCCCCATTGCCGCCTCTGCCCCCACCCCCTAATATATAGAAATAGTGATTCTCTTAGAGATCTTAGGAAGCCACAAGCTTAACATGAGCCAACAGTGTGATGCAGCAGCAAAAAAAGCTAATGTTATTATAGACTGCATCAACGGAAATATGGTGCCCAGATCAAGGGAAGTAATAGTACCACTCTATTTCATCTCTTTACCAGGCTAAGCGTACCCAACTCCTTCAATAGTTTCCCATAAGGCTTGGTTTCCAGTCCTTTGATCATCTTGGTTGCCCTTCTCAGGCACACATTCCAGCTTATCAATATCCTTCTTAAACTTTAGTTACAGGTAGGTAGCTGTGTTGGTTTGAGTCGAAGCAAAATTAAAAAATTCCTTCAGTAGCACCTTAAAGACCAACTAAGTTTTTATTTTGGTATGAGCTTTCGTGTGCATGCACACTTCTTCAGATACACAGATACACTGAAACAGAAGTAACCAGACCCTTATGTATATTCAGAGGGTGGTGGGGGTGGGAATGGGTGATGGGCTGATAGGAGTGGTAAACCTGTTGATGGCTGTTAACGACTGCTGATGACTGCAATAGGTCCTGCAGGGAAAAAGCAAGGGCTGAGGTGCTTCTTAAACTTTGATACCATGATGATGCTCCTGGCTGGTGTGGCCTTTCCCTGTTCATGCAAACATAAACACGCTCATGCAAATTGCCATATGTCACTGCCCCCAAAGCAGATGAGGCAAACGGGTTAATACTCTGTACAGTATTCTCCTCCTTTGGTTTCTGGGGTGCATCTTTTTTGTAACTCATTCAGAGATTGTGGGGCTGAACAGACTAAAAAATTGAGATGAACTGCTTTTTGCTTATTCGTTTATTCCAATGAAATAGTTTTACAGTTTTACATTTATTTCTAGAACTACATCTTACTTGGCAAAGTGGAAATGTACAGTACTTTATTCTCAGCTGTTACAAACACCAAGGTTCCGACAAATGTTAATGATACAAAGTAAGTTTACTGATTTCCATACTGGTTTAGAGACTATAGGACTTATTGTGGCGGACGCCTTCATAGGCAAAATTTGCCATCTACTACCTCATCAGATTTAGAGTATGGATGTGCTTGAGTTAAATTCCTATGGGCTGAAAACCAACTTAAATAGGTTGAAAGTGGAAGGTGCAACCCACATCCTGATTACAGCTATCTGTAGGGTTGTGGGTGTTGCTTTAAGATGACTTGCAAGCATGTTAGCTGAGCAACTAGCTGCTAATCCTGAATACTGTAGTGGTTTCCCACGCAGCTTTGAAAATGTTTGAACAGGGGAGATTATGTGGGAAGGTTACTCTCCGTGCCAGCCTCACCCACCCACGACTAGAACAGAACCATGCCACTCAGCCAGCCCTGATCTCATATCACATTAACCCATAGGTTGTTCTGAACTATAGTTTAATCATGTGATTGAGGAATGTGCTGGTACACGCTGCTAAAAAGACCGGGCTGTACCCCTTCCCTTCTCCTCTCTTCTGTGCAGTGGGGAGCACACAAACAGAGTGCTTGGCTTCTAGCGGCACCATCTTGCCCTCAGGATTGTGGGTGCCTGCCGCTGTAACATGAACGTGGACATCGCATGTACAATGCGCAACATCACATCATATTTTGGGAGGGTGTTGCTGCAGCCGGTGGTGGTGGCTCCTCTTCTCCTCTCTGCAGCCAGCGAGACACAGTGCCGTCGGATGCCGCTCGGGCACCCGGAGCGGCAAACATGATGTGCACCCGGGGGCAGGGTGTCACTACATGCTGTGTAGCGCGCATGCCTAGCGTCATACATACGCTGCATATGCACGCTACATAGCGGGGGGCCGCCGCTCATGTTGCCCCCCAAAGTACAGTGGTACCTTGGTTTACAAACACAATTGGTTCCGGAAGTCTGTACTTAACCTGAAGCGTACTTAACCTGAAGCAAACTTTCCAACTGAAAGTAATGGAAAGTGGATTAATCTGTTCCAGACGGGTCCGCGGAGTACTCAACCTGAAGCGTACTTAACCTGAGGTATGAGTGTAATTGGTTCCGGAAGTCCGTACTTAACTTGAAGCGTACTTAACCTGAAGCGAACTTTCCCATTGAAAGTAATGGAAAGTGGATTAATCCGTTCCAGACAGGTCCACGGAGTACTTAAACTGAAAATACTCAAATCGAGGCGTACTTAAACCAAGGTATGACTGTACGGAGCTGGGAGCGGCCCGCTCCTCCCTGGCTACACCCCTGGCGAGACACCCTGTTCTGTGGGGAGGAGCTTGGACTAATAGATAGACTCTGCCTCCACCCCACCCCCTCCCCGAAAAGGGTGACTCGCTAGCTGGCTGCAGAGGATGGAGCTGAACTGTTTTTCTCTCGGACGCAGCACTGCAGAGCCTCTCTGGCTTTGCTCATTGACTTTGCGGGTGCCCGCCCCCCGCAATGATATTATTGTGGGTGCCAAAGCACCCACGGGCACCTGGAGTTGGCTCCTAGGCTGGCTTCACATCACATGCGAATGAGGAGTCTTAGTTTCTGTTTCCTAGACAAATGATGAGTGGCAAGCCAGGAACAATCCCATCTGCTGACAAAAGGAGCGAGGGAGGGAAGAGAGAAGTCATATTTTCATAATGGAAATGTGCAGAGAAGTTCCCTTCGGATCCTTGTCTGGACTCAGGGATGAAGTTGGCAAGTTTGTTGACGACAACCAATTGTTCAGAAAATGCTCAACCTTAGATTGGTGAGGTGGATGGTCACAAAGTACTGTAGAAGGTTCTTCTCTGTGGTGGCCCCACAGCTATGGAATTCCATTTAATTGGACTTGTGTCAAATTTCTATATTTCAGGCTTTTCAAAAGGACCTCAAAACCTCCCCCCCCCCACTTTGGCTCTCAGGCATGGGGTTTATTGACTGGGTGGAAGAGTGAGTGAATTTTGGCTCTGTTAAAAATATTATGTGGAGTGTTGATCAGTTGCAGTTTCAAGTTCTATAATACTGTATTTCTAAAAATCTTTTATTGTTTTTAAACGTAATGTATTTTGCTGGCATTGTGCTGCCTGCTCCATTATGGGGGAAGGAGGGAGGGGGTTCTTTTTCTTATTGTACTTGGGAAGTTCTGTAAATATTGAGTCTTTAAGAAATAAAGAATATTTAAAAAACACAACAAAACTTAAGTTGCTTCCAGTGAGCATTTGCTCAGAAAAGCAGCCTAAAATGTTTTAAGCAAAGAGATGATGAAAACAACAGGCTACTCTGCGATTGGGCATGCTATTTTACCATCATGCTTTTTAAAATGCAGCCTTTATTGCATTATTATAAGCGCATTGTTTATATGCAATTAGTGCCCAGACCTCAGCATTGTACTTGGTAGGGCACCGCCCCTGACCTGGGAAATGTTCTAGAGGCAAAAGCCCATTAAAAGCAAAGTGGCCAGCCTCAAGTCACCCTGGCCCCAAAGAGCTTAGCGTTAGGAAAGCACAATTGGTGTCAAGTGAGGAGAAATTGTTTTCAAAGGTAAGTTTGCAGACTAGCTGGTGCCTAAAATATGAGAGATGCCTAGAAGCCCCTTCTCAGGTCCGTAGCCAGAAACGGTGTAAGGGGTGAAAGATAGGGAGGGAGATTAATACAGAACAACCGGAACCTAAACACAGGTAGCCCAATACGTTTAAAGTTCTTAAATTTCATTAAAAGTGTACAGTATATAAGTCCCTAATGCAATTCACCAGAAAACCAGAAGGCAGGAACAGTTTTGCATTTCATTTGCCAATAGTGGCTTTCTTCCCAAGCAAAATCAGCTGTTGATCCACTCCTCACACACCCCTGCAGTCCTGATCCTGGCCACCACCCCAGCTGCCATTTATTAAGTGAAAACTAAAGCAATGACAAACCTAGACAGCATCTTAAAAAGCAGAGACATCACCTTGCCTACAAAGGTCCGTATAGTTAAAGCTATGGTTTTCCCAGTAGTGATGTATGGAAGTGAGAGCTGAGCCATAAAGAAGGCTGATCACCGAAGAATTGATGCTTTTGAATTATGGTGCTGGAGGAGACTCTTGAGAGTCCCATGGACTGCAAGAAGATCAAACCTATCCATTCTGAAGGAAATCAGCCCTGAGTGCTCACTGGAAGGACAGATCCTGAAGCTGAGGCTCCAATACTTTGGCCACCTCATGAGAAGAGAAGACTCCCTGGAAAAGACCCTGATGTTGGGAAAGATGGAGGGCACAAGGAGAAGGGGACTACGGAGGACGAGATGGTTGGACAGTGTTCTGGAAGCTACGAACATGAGTTTGACCAAACTGTGGGAGGCAGTGCAAGACAGGAGTGCCTGGCATGCTCTGGTCCATGGGGTCACGAAGAGTCAGACATGACTAAACGACTAAACAGCATCAACAAAAGCATGCAAGGGCTAATTGAAAGCTGACAACTGAGTCAGATTGTGGCATGTTAGTTTTAGACCTAAGCTCTTGGGTAGAATTTAACATGAATGCATTCTCTTATATCATTAGAAGTAAATGGTTGAGACTCTCATAACAACATGTAAGCAAGTCTTGTTGAGAGCCCCCCCCCACTACAGCTCTGTCATGTTTTCTGCTCTAGAAAACATTATACACATCCCTATTATTCATTTAGAACATGCTAACAACGTGAGAAGTCAGTCTTGCAGGGTTAAACTTATGGTTAGCCACAAACTTTATTTCCATTCCCTGTTGACCCAGGCCAGTGGCCTGTTATCAGGGTCGGCCCTTCCATGAGGCCGCTGCCTCTGGTAGAAAATTCTGAGGGGCCGGAAATGGCCAGAAATGTGCCACAAAACCTGGCTGCCAGTCCAGTCAGAGTTTGTGCGCAGAACGGGGGGGTGCACCGTCCTGTCCTTCGCCTCATGCAGCAAAATGACTTGGGCAGCTCCTCCTGCCTCCTCCCTGTTGTTATTCTAGTCCACTTCACACAGCCGCTTCTGGCTTGCCAGGGGCAGAGGCTGCAGTTTGGCCCCAAAGGAAACAAGGAACCTGCTCCGCGCTGAGCTGCGCAGCATTTTCCAGGTCCCGTTTTACCTCCGGCTGCGGCTTCCAGAGGGCTTCCCTCTCTTCCCCCTGGGCGGCGCAGAGCACCGTGGACGGGCGCTGTTAGGAGACGGAATCCTCCCATTAAGAGAATTCGCTTTTCACGCACCCGGGGCATCTGAACGTCTGGCGTCTTCCCCGCAAAAAAAGAAAACACATAGATCGTTCAACCATTAGGGAGATCCAGGAAATCTGGACAGAGGAAAAAAGCCCACTGAGTCTTCCTTCCCGTGTCGCCGCGCCCCGGCCGGCTCGTCTCGGGACCCCACGTAGCGCGTGGCCGGGCGATGTGCCGGCTGACCTGCTCCCTTTCGACCCTGGTCCCCGCTCTGCCCCCGTCGAGCTTCGCCTGCAGCGGGAGCCGCCGCCGCCGCCGCGCACCCGCGCGCGCACATCCACGCGCTCGCGTGCACGAGGGGCTCCCTGCTACGAGCCGCTCGCCGCCCCGTCCGCGGACTTGGGCAAGCGGGGCGCTCGGCAGGGCGGGGTTCCCGAGGCGGCCGCGGGCTGCTGCTCCGACGCCGACGCCGCCCTCTCCTCGGCTCGCTGCCTCGAAGCGCCGGCGGGAAACAAACGGTGCCCGCCCGCCGGCGAATGGGCGGGAAGCGGAGACGGAGCCGCGGGCGTCGCGCGGGATCTTCGGCTGCACTGCAAAGGTAAGAGCCTTGCGGCAGAGAGCAGCAGCGGCCCCGCGGCGCTCCGAGCCCCTTCTCCTCCGCGCCTGCTCCGGGCGCGCTGCGCGGGAATGGGCGAGAGCGCGGCGGAGCGCTTCGCTGCCCGACCCGCCGCCGTGGCTGCGCCAAGCTGCCAGCTCGCTCCCAGCCGGAGGGGTCTTCGCCGCGGGCCCCGGCCTCGGTGGGGCTGCTGGCGAGGCGACTCCTGTCCCCGCTCGTCGCTCGTGGGCCCACGTGGGTGCCCTGGAAGGGGGGGGACGCGCGGGGTGTTCCGTTGGCTTGTACCGCATCCGATTTCAGTCCCGAGGGAAGCCTTCTGTTGGCGTTAAAAACATAATTTCCCCCCTCCCTTGGGACAGACGATGGGTTTCCGGTGTGAGTTGATGTGCTCTGGCGGTGTTGGGCTGCGGAGCTGCAGCTTCATTTGTGTTTCCCCGTGCATACACGTGTAGATGTGTTAAAAGCTGTCACGCGTGTTTGGTGTTGGTATGGGTGGCCGTGGAGTCTAATGCCAGAGGC
Organism: Zootoca vivipara; assembly: GCF_965207765.1. Taxonomy (NCBI): domain Eukaryota; kingdom Metazoa; phylum Chordata; class Lepidosauria; order Squamata; family Lacertidae; genus Zootoca; species Zootoca vivipara. The sequence goes on from NC_142598.1 coordinate 6,782,844, forward strand.
TTGTCGTTGATTCTGATTCCTTGGAAGCGGGGGGGGGGGGTCCTCACTCAGAAATAGTTTCGAAAGGATCAAGGAATTTCTTCCCCGGTAGGGTGCCCTGCCTCTGAGTATTTTTGACCGTCTCAAGTGGGTTTTCTGTGGAAATCCCCACCCTCCCCTCATTGGTGTAGTGTAGACTACATTTCTGTGGACATAGTCGGGAACTGCGCTTATTTGAACACAGGCCCTCCCTGCCATGTGTGGTCTACTCTTCTAGCCTGTCCTAATGAGGCTCCTGCTGTTAAAATGGGGCAAGCCCCACAGCTCTAGGGGCAGACGTCATGGTGCACTTTCATTATGCCCACGTGTCTGTGTGTTTGCATGTGCAAGTGCTAGATTCACCCCATGTAGGTCGGGGGTTCTGCCTCTGCCAAATTCCAAAGGTTGCACTCTGCAAGCAGCCCCCATTTCCCCATCTGTGTTCTGCACTGTCCAGGCAACTACGGTAGTTATAGGGCCCCTCCCTAGGCACAACCAAGTTTGACTGATGTGTCCCTGGAGGTCTGGGCTTCTACCTTTTCCCACAGTGCTGGGCCCCCTTTTCAGCAGAGGACTATAAAGTCAAAAGTCTGGGCTTTAGGCCAGTTGACTGTGGTAGCTCCCCATTAGTTTGAATCCCCAGTAATATGACAGAATTGAGTTGTGTCAGATCAGATCCAGCCCATTCATTCCAAGCCAGTCTGCTATGCTGTGATTCTCAGAAAGTTCAGTTCAAAGGGGCAATTCTTACTATACCTGTTTCACTGCATGTGCACCCCTGCTCTTGGGAATGTCTCTGCTTTGAGAGTTGGCATTGCTCCGTGAACTTCAGACATGCTCATTGGCATTCCCAGTAGAGACAGCTTTGCCAGAGGCAAAGTGAGGTGGCTGCCCCCAGAGGGCACCATTTGAGGGAATTATTGGAATATGGTCAGGCATGGCTCAGGCAGAATCCCATGGGGAATTTTCCCAGCATAAACTCCATTGAAGTGAATGGAGAGCACCCCTCCCATTCATGTCTACTTTCTGGCGGATGGTGCCTCATATTAAGGAGTGGGTTGGGAGGTGTTTGTGGCTTTTGATTTTTTTTTATTGGGGCAAACATCTTAGGCCAGCTCTGCTTCCCACTTGCCCAGTGCTGTTAGCTTGGCTTCCTGGGCTGGTTGAGGCAGAAGGAAATCCACTTGTTTTTCTCCCTAGCTGTTGATAGAAGGCAGCAGAAGATGGCAGGAACATTATCTGCAAAGCAGGGCTACCCTGCTTTCCCAGAATGCCAGAAGGGAGCGTGTGCTGCATTGCAAACAGTGGGAGCCAAGCAGAGTCTCTTGCACAACAAACTCAACAAGGCACCAGCTCTAGCGAGCTTCATTGAGATCCCCTCCAGCCTGCAAGCAGAGCAGAGGCACACTTTCAGTTGCAGTGGTGCAAATGTAGGATATATTTCTCTTGAAGCTTTCCAGCGGGGGACAGGGGGCACTGAGCCAGCACTGACTATGCTGCTGTTTTCGACAGCTGGCTTGGGATTCCCTCATTACATTGCAGAAAGCACACAGAGAAAGTATACATGTTGTGGTGGTGAAGCAGGATCTGTGCTGGTATGGCTCAGTGGTGTAATCACAGGCCATGCAATGAACATCATGACCAAGTGAGGATTTGAGACAGGGGCACTGTGACTGCCTGGGGTGGGAAGTGAGAGATCAGGCTCAACTGATCCATCTGATTGCTTCACAGCTGTTGATTCTCTCTCTCTCTTCTCCATCCTACCCTCTGGTCAGAGGTCCCTGCTAATCTCTAAAGGCCAAAGGGGGCTCGCTCTCTACTATAAATGCTGCCAGAAATCTGCCTTAGCAGAGTTCAAGTGGCATTATATTGCTACCTGCCGTGTGTTGTGCTCGGTATTCTGTGGAAAATGGAATTACTCAGGGCAAAATATTGGTCTTTTCAAACTAAGGGAGGGGAAGGTCAACTGGCTCTCAGGAACATACAATACAAGGATTTGTCTATGTACAAAATGTCATCTGTTTGAACCAATGCATCAATTCCAGCTCAGTTGTCCCAACCTATCCATCAGTGCAAGCTCAACTGTTGCCTCTGCTGTTCCTCAGTTTTCCTTCTGGTAAACATGTTGTTTTGAAGTCTGGTTTCTTATGGCAAGAGGAGATACCGTATACTCAAAATACCATATTTTTCATGCCATAAGACACACTTGACCAAAAGACGCACCTAATTTTTAGAGGAGGAAAGGGGGAAAGCCCTGGGTTTTTTTTTTATGAGCTCAAAGTTGTGCAGCTTCTTGCAGCTTCTTTTGCAAATGGAGAAAGCCCCGTTTTTGGGTGGATCAGCTCAGTTGTGCAGCTTTTTTTGCCAAAGGGGGAAAGCTCCATTTTTGAGGATCAGCTCAAAGTTGCTTGCAAAGGGAAAAAATCCTGTTTTTATGGGGTTTAACTCACAGTTCTGCATTTTCTTTAGGAAAGGGAGCCATTTCTACAGTTTCCAGACAGATAATCTAATCAGCCAGTCGCATGCTGCTGCAGCCTCCCTCTGCAGAACATTCCACAATGGAGGCCTGGGCAAAGGGGTGGGGCCTGGAAGGGAACTAGAGTCCCTTATCTCCCTCCCCGATCTCTTGCAATCAGCTGCTGAGCGGGTTCCTTTCAACTCCCTCTTTCCCTCTTGTTAGCCTTTAGCTCTTCCGAAAAACAACAACACACAAACACAATCTGCTTTTCGCCCCTGGGCAATCCGGCTCCAGGGACCATGCATTCGCTCCATAAGACGCATAGACACTTCCTCTTACTTTTTAGGAGGAAAAAAGTGTGTCTTATGGAGCGAAAAAGTATGGTATGCATGGCTTAAGCATGGCTCTTTGGGGCTACCCACTCTCTGGGGCAAAAATGCACGTCTGTTTTCTGAATACTGCCTTTGGAAGGGAGGGGTGGGGGAACGGAATATGCAGCTATAAGTGAAATGACCCGTAACTCCATATCAAACTGAGAATGCATTTACTAAGAGGTATTTCTGATTAACAAAGTGCTCCAGCACACCCGAAGAAATCTTTGTGGCTCCATAATGAATGTATAAGAAATGGAAGAAAGGAGAAATCATGAAGGAAGAGTAGCCAACATTCGCAGCGGGAAGGTTAGGTGGGCAAAGCTCAGAATGAACTCAGGCTTGCAAGAGAGTTTAGAAATAATAGTAAAAGGTTTCTTTGACTAGGTTTGGAGCAAGAAAAAGTTCAAGCAAGTAGTAGGTCCCTTGCATGGAGGAGACAAGAGAAATGCTATTGGTTGACTTTGCCTCTGTCTTCACCCAAAAGGAAAGCAGTGCCCAACCTGGTGATAGCAGAATAAACAATGCAAGGAGGGAGCTGCAACCCAAGATGGGAAAAGATGTTGGAAGGGAACACATAGCCACGTTAAATTAATTCAACTCTCCAGGGCCTGATGAGTTGCCCTCTAGAGTACTAAAGGAGCTTGCAGATGTAATCACAGAGCCTCTGTCTATAATGTTTGAAAATCCTTGGAGAACAGGTGAGGTCCCCGCAGACTGGAGGTGGGCAAATGTTGCCCCCATCTCCAAAAAGAGGGGAAAAGAAGACCCAGGTAACTATTGACCTTCGATCTTGACATCAATACCAGGAAAGATCCTAGAACAGATAATTAAATAGTCCCTCTGTGAGCATTTAGAAAAGAATGCTGTGATTTCTAAGACCCGGCATGGGTTTCTCAAAAACAAGTCATGCCAGATGAATATCATTTATTTTTCTGATAGAAAATTTTTTGATCAGGGGAATGCTGTGGACATAGTGTCTTTCACTGAAAAGATTCCAAAGAGGTGTGAAATAAGGCTGTTCACACAACGTATAAATACAACATAAGCGCCAACAGATGAGTATAAACAACATACAGCAAAAAATGAGAGGCATACTACAAACAGGATGAAGGACAGGAATAGTTATTCAATATCCAGAGCTATCTATGTGCTTTTAGCACTGGTTCCCTGGGGATGCTTAAATCTGCTACTGATCCTTAAAGCAGTAAACCTTCCTTTCCACTGTGCTTTCACTAGGGAAGTGCAAACTAGACTCAGTGATGTTGGTACGTTCTGTAAATTACTAGTGGCAAAGAGCTATTTGTGAATGAAATAAGGATAATCCACCCTGGTTGTTAACATTCCTTTCCAGAAAAAGTCTTTTGGCATCTTAAAAATCTTTGCAAACGGTGTGAGGTTTTATGGACTTCAGTCTACTTCATTAAGATGCATGAAGGATTATTCTGAGTTACAGGTCAGGGGAGGGGGTGGAGGAATTGTAAACAGTGAGGTCAGAAGAAAATGAAATGCAGAAAAGTACAGCCAGTTGTAATTGTGCAATTATTGGTGGCAATTCACTAAATAGTTGTTGTCCTGGCAATTAACACATATAGTGCACTAAAAATATTTGTCTCGGTTCAATCCGCAAATGATAGTGTTGTAATTTGGCATTTTTGTGTTACAGTCTCATTTCTCAGCCTATAGTACCCACACAACGAAGTCGGGGGTGGGGGACAGGTCAACAAAGCCAGATGGGAATTGGGGAATAATCTACTACAGGACTGACCTAGAAGAGAAAATTACAGAAAACCACTTGCTGTCACTTACAGTTTCCAGCTGAAAGCACTCAAATGATCTCCCAACTTGCAATGTATTGCCAGGTGAAACCGCCATTGCTCTCTGGCCATCATACAGCTGAGGGAGGAACAAGCTAAAGCTACCTTGGCTGGGGTCGGAGCTCCTTTAAACTTCATGGGCCTGGGGACTCCCTTTCAACATCCTGATGTATCACCAAATCGCAATGTTTGGTGATATACAGGTATGTTGAAAACCTAACATTGTATGGCCCTAATACAGGCAATTTGAGTTTGACCAAACTGCGGGAGGCAGTGCAAGACAGGAGTGCCTGGCGTGCTCTGGTCCATGGGGTCACGAAGAGTCGGACACGACTAAACGACAACAACAAATACAGGCAGAGGAACTGTCCCCAAATCTCCCCCCACAATGCTTATGCAGGAACAAATAATGTCATCCACAACACCAGAAGTTCTTTTGGCTGCTCATCTTCCAGTGTGATGTATGGCATCATCTCCCAGCGTTGTCCTTCTGCATTCTACATAAAACAAACAGGCCAGTTGCTATGCTAAAGAATAAATGTTCACAAATCTGACATCAGAAACAACAGCATTCAAAAGCCAGCAGGGGCGGGGTGATTTCAGTCTCCTAGGAGACTGGTTTTCAACCCGTGTGCCGTGGCACCCTGGGGTGCCTTGAATGATGGTCAGGGGTCCCGTGGGCAACACTGGCCTCTGTCCCTCTTTCCTTCCCTCCCTCTTCTCATGACTCTGCCTCCCAAAGGCTGACATGGCTGTTTGTTGCAGCAGCCCTGGCCATAAGCTCCCCCGACAAATGGGGCTGGTCAGGGGGTGTGGGAGCCCAGCCAGCCACTTGCCATTGGGAATGGACAGAGAAGTCTAAGGTCCCTGTGGGGCAGTGTGAGAAAGCACTTCTCTATGGGGCAAGGGGGGCAGCTCAGAGACCAAAGGCAGCGGCGGTGGCTACCCAGAGGACTCCCAAGGAGAGGGGAGAGGAGGCTGAGGGAACCCTCCACAAGGGAGGGTGTTTGAAAAAGGGTGAGAGGCTGCCAGCTCTGCAGGGAAGGGGTGACATAACTGGGCTCCTGAGCCCCATTGGGGTGCCGCAGAAAGGATGTAGTTGGTCAAGGGAGCCGTGGACTATAAAATCCTAGGATACTCAGTAAATGTCCTTAGAGTGGGCATCTTGAACCAAGGAACTTCATACAGAGACTGAAGTATGAAACCACTGAATTACATCAAGCTGTTCAGTGGTGGAATGAACAGAAATGAAGGATTTTTAGCTCTTTAAATGTGTTAATTGGTTACCACTATCAGGATGTCTGAGTTACCAACAACTGTTTTGTTAATTAAGTAATTAAGCTGATGAAGTGAACTGTAGTCAATTAAAGCTTATACCATAATAAGTGTGTATGTCTTAAAGACTATTTGTTGCAGCAAGAAGAACAAAGATGGTTACCCTTTTGGACATTTCAATTACCGTAGATTGTTGTTCTCACTTAATCCTTGTCCTTTCCCTCAAATGAAACAAAACAAAGACCGAATCTCCGCATTCCATTCTCTGTCCCCCTTGCTGTCCCTTTCCTCTCTCTGCTTTGTTGTCTCCTACTTACATTTACATTTTAAGTGTCTTGGGGCAGAGATCTGTCTCTCCCTTTGCTTATGCAACTTTGTCCAGATGATGATGCTGTACAGATAATTGGAACTGCAGCTTTAGTAATACAGTACAGTTATTTGGAAGTAATTTCTGTCAAACTCCGTGGGGCCGCTGAATCAACCACTCCATAGAAATACAAGAGCTTACCTTGGGAGTTTCGAAGGCTACATTCAGATGAGGTTTTATTGAGTAGGGTGGCTGGATTTCTGTGGTGCCATGTTTATTCTGTGGTTTCAGGGAGGTGGTAGGACTTGAAACGACAAATAATTGGCAACTTTACTTTGATTGCATACAACTTCTATCATTGATTATCTCCCCCCCCCCCCCGGTTTTATATCCTGCCTTACAATGGAAAGTGGTTAAGCAACAGTGCTAATGGAAAAGACAATAAATGTGTTTGTTTTTCTAAATGGGTAACAGTATGGCTGTATGGCTACAGAAAAAGAGAGAGGTCTTAACACAACTACAAGAAGGTGCCATCTGCTAACTACCAGCCTCTGGATCAATAAAAGGAATGTGTGACAGCAAGTAGCTCAAATGGTCAGAGAAAAGCACTTCTCTCCCCTTCAAGCACAGGATAGGACATTAGGACACCTTTTCCCTGCCTTGTCCTCTTGTTCCATCTGAGTGAAGCAAGATCAGGCATGAGATTTGTTTTCAAATGCATTCTTTCAGCTCTGCAGCCAAGAACCAAGGCTCCAGAACAGCGTTCTGTCAGCCAGCCAAGCTCCTTGCAAGTAGCCCCCAAAGTCTTTTTTACAGCAGTTACTGCTTTCCTAGTGTCTGCTGGAGGGTGTTACGGGGCTTGCAACAGTGGGTGTAGCATAAGATGACAGAACTGGTTTTTATTAAATGTTTGCAGAGTAACTGGCATGTTCCACCATGGAGGCCTGGCTTATGGATTTTAAATGGAAATGATCTTCATCTGTAGATGATGCCTTTGCAGGCTGCAGTTCCCTATAGGTCTGTGTTACGTTTTAAGTGAAGAACAAATGATTTGTGCCACCAGCAGGACAGGGGTGGGTGTTGCTGCAATCTCTGTGGCTGTTCTCATCTGAGGAGGACATTCCTTCTTCTCCCTTTGGCTGCCTCCAGCCAGACAACCTGGCGGAAGCGATGACAAGTGACCAAGCAGACAGATCCAAGAGACTTGTGCCATGAACGGTTGCATGTCGGGCGGCAGGAGTTCAGTATCATCACTTAGTGTTTTCTGCCTGCCATGCAGCTTCCCCAGCTCAGTAGTCCCCTGACAGGAGAACCTAATCCTAAATGTCCTCTCCATATCCCTATGCTTGGCTTCATGACTGGTTTTGAGGAATAGGACAATAGACTTGGGCTTCTTTAGGAAAGTGGTAGTGGGGAGAGTTGGTTCCGTGTGTGTGTTGCTTGGCAACAACTAGCTGCTTTCTTTCTTTCATTCTTGCGGTGAGGGGAGAGGAAAGGAAAAGAATGCTCAGCGATCTGGCAAGTGCATCTTTCCAGTCTGCTGAGAGAAGGATGTTGGCTGTCCCTGACCTCAATCTTTGGAAACCGAGCCCTTCTGAACCCCAGCGCAAGGTCAGGAAGAGCCCACACCCATATTTTGAAGCTCAATAGAATGGTAGAGGCCCTCGGCAATAGATTTGGAGGTGCTTGGAAAGCCGGAACAAGACTGCTTCTGAGTGCCTCCAGCCCAGATCCCAGTGTAATGCCAGGGATGAGATCTTGCCATCTCTCTAAATGGCCTCGTTCCAGTATACCTGAAGGAGCATCTCCACCCCCATCTTTCAGCCCGGACACTGAGGTCCAACTCCGAGGGCCTTCTGGCGGTTCCCTCACTGTGAGAAGTGAGGTTGCAGGCAACTAGGCAGACGGCCTTCTCAGTGGTGGCGCTTGCCCTGTGGAACGCCCTCCCATCAGATGTCAAGGAAATAAACAATTACAGCGGACGCTCGGGTTGCGAACGTGATCCGTGCGAGAGGCACGTGCGCAACCCACAGCGTTCGCAACCTGCAGCACCACATCTGCGCATGCGCGGGTCACGATTTGGCACTTCTGCGCATGTGCAAAGCATGATTTAGCGCTTCTGTGCATGCACGAGCACCGAAACCCAGAAGTAACCCATTCCAGGACTTCCTGGTTCGGCGCAGTGCGCATCCCGAAAGCACACAACCTGAAGCGGCTGTAACCCGAAGTATGACTGTATCTGACTTTTAGAAAACATCTGAAGGTAGCCCTGTTTAGGGAAGTTTTAAATGTTTGATGTTTCATCCTTTTTCAAATATTATGTTGAGAGCTGCCCAGAGTGGCTGGGGAGGCCCGGCCAGATGGGTAGTGTATAAGTAATAGGTTGTTGTTGTTGTTGCTGCTGCTGCTAAAGTTGGGGTATGTAGACTTTTTGGCATAGGGTTGGTGACAACAACCAGATCTTGACTGGTGATAGAGGCTTAGCAGAATCTGTGGACCTCTGGGAATGCCAACACCTACTGATCCATTCTTACCAGGCTTCCCCCCCCAAAAAAACCCCCAACAACCGAACACACATATTCATAGTTGAGGGTGGGCGAGTAGTGACGAAATGACCACAAGATTAAGTGACCTTCCCTCTCCACCACTTGAATGTTCCAACTTGTCTCCTCTGAAAACAAAAGTAGCTTTTCCTGCAAGTAAAAAAGGGCTGTCAGAGTTTGGTTTGCAAATTACATTTGAATAGCAAATAGTTAGACCTTCATAGACAGGCACCCCCAAACTGCGACCCTCCAGATGTTTTGGCCTACAACTCCCATGATCCCTAGCTAACAGGACCAGTGGTCGGGGAAGATGGGAATTGTAGTCCAAAACATCTGGAGGGCCGAAGTTTGGGGATGCCTGTTCATAGAGCTGGATGTAACTTCACAGGGGTATACATGCACAGACCACGTGCAAAGCATACTATCGGGGCTCTGAGGGGGGTATACGTAGTTGGCAGGTGCAGTAACAACCCCCACCCTCCTGATGCTTTGTAGTATCTGCACTGGACTAATGTTTTAGGTCTATCTCAAGGATAACAACCACACATACTAAAAGGCCTGTGGAAAAATAGGCATCTTTGTTCTCTTCCCACTCCTGTGCTATAATAAAGATTTAATGCACTGTCCAATCCAGCAGTCATTTCCTTTTCTTGCAGCATAAATATTTAGAGGCCTTCAGGATTTATAGAAAGACAGATATAGCTTTCTGTTCTCCATTGGAGGAGATGACAAGAGGCACAACTGTGTCAGTTTAGGGCTCCGAGGAGGCTCAGTGGAGACAAGAGTGGGCCAGAACCAGGGATCTGGAGCCAGTTCGAAGGTCAAAGCTAAGTGGCTGGCTAACTGCTGAGTACTAGCCATAGTTATCCTGGCCAAAATGGTTGAGCAGGGAACGGCAGAGGGATTTTTCTTTCACAAACCATGTATGCTGGTCATACCCTGTACACAGAAATGGAAAGAAACCCGTTCATCCAAGCAAGTCTCTGTTTAAAAATCATTACAATCACCAATAAATTTATTGTGCTAGCCAAAGGCCATGACAAAAGCATGAAAACACAGTTTCAAATACTAAATGTAAATTAAGGTATAGAGGGCATCACTCCTTCTGGTGCAAGAGTTAAGGAGAACACCGCGACGCAGGTCACGGGGGAGGCTTTTGGGGTGCCCCGACTACTTTGCTGGCGTAAGAACAGACGTATGCCATTGCCGGATTCTGATTCGGAATGAGAGGTCATGTTTTAAGCTGTCTCTGCACTGTAAATACTTTGCACAATAAAAGTCTTTAAAGACAAACTTGTCACGGTCCGGTCGGTGGGTGTCAGGACCAGAGGCAAGATGGTGGTGTAGAAGCAGGAACAGGTGCAGGGCTGAGGGTCCAGCAGCAGGCAGTTGCAGGGTCAAGGAGCAAGGCAGAGACGAAGGTCCACGGGGCAAGAAGCAAGGCAAAGGCTCAAGGAACAAGAAGCAAGGCGAAGGCCCAAGGGTCGAGGAGCAAGGCGAAGGCAAAGCAAGGGTCCAAGGAGCAAGGAGCAAGGCGAAGGATCCAGGAACAAGAAGCAAGGCGACGACAAGGCGAGGGTCCAAGGAGCAGGAGGCCAGATGCAACCAGGCAGGGATAGCGTTGCTGTGGCAAAGAGCTGAAGGGAAATGCTGGGCTTTTATCCCTCCCAGCTCCTGCCACCAGGTGCAGTGAGGTATCAAGTGGCCTCACCTGGGTGACTACTCCTTGCCTCTCCAGCACAAGCTGATGTCTTCACCTGTGTGGCCACGCCTTGCTTCCCCAGCACAAGCTGAGGCAGGCCCCAGTCCTGCAAAGCACTACAGGCCCCAGAGCCTGACTCCTGCCCATACTCCTGACAAAACTGGACCCAAGCAGAGTTACTCTAGAGTAGCCACGACGACCCTCTGACAGGTATCGACTAAAACAGACAGAACAATCTATTTCAAAGAGACTATAACCAGGAGGCCTTCACTGCGATGCAAAGTGCCTTTCAGATTTAGACTGCCAAATCTCCTTTACAGTTCACAGCTATTTTCTCCAGTTCCTCCTTGCTGCCAACGCAGAAAGGGCCACTTTGTGAGTCACTAACACATTAGAGTCACTCGGTAATCGCAGAACCCACTCCATTGGGGGTTGACTGCTTCCTTGAACAAATAAGGGTTTTAGAAAGCGACTCCTTGGGTCTGTGTATAAGGGGCAAAATAACAAATAATGGATACTACCTTCTGCCTGCAATTGCCCGCTTATGCATAGTCTGTCTGCACATGGAATCTTGTTGTAAGGACTATCCAGCACAGCTGAGGGCATTGCTTGAAATCACAACACATTAAAGGCAGATCTTATAGGGACCCAGGTGGCGCTGTGGTTAAACCACTGAGTCTAGGGCTTGCTGATCAGAAGGTCTGCGGTTCGAATCCCTGTGACGGGGTGAGCTCCCGTTGCTTGGTCCCAGCTCCTGCCAACCTAGCAGTTCGAAAGCACGTCAAAATGCAAGTAGATAAATAGGAACCGCTACAGCGGGAAGGTAAACGGCGTTTCCATGTGCTGCTCTGGTTTGCCAGAAGCGGCTTTGTCATGCTGGCCACATGACCTAGAAGCTATACGCCGGCTCCCTCGGCCAATAATGCGAGATGAGCGCGCAACCCCAGAGTCGGTCACGACTGGACCTAATGGTCAGGGGTCCCTTTACCTTTACCTTTAAAGGCAGATCTTAATCTTTACCGGTAGTTAAGTAACTGCCTCTAAAATGCTATGCTTTCAATAGAGGGAAATACAGGAAACAGTTACAGTAGATGTTTTAATCTCTTGTAAGTCCCTTCTGGATTCTATCCGATAAAGCCGATCCCTTAGTTGACGCTTATCCATCTCCAGAACCTCATTCAGCTTCTGCAAGTGATAATACCCAAGATTCCCCGAATGTGTGTTCTCCAGATCCATGTAGGATATGGATGGAAAGTGCTCATTGGGTAGAGATGTAACTCTTTTCAGTAATTAATTAATTAATTAATTACTGAATTAAACTGTGCACAGTCCCCTCTTGCCTTTGTCCAACCTACTTCCGTTTGTAGAAGACCCACTGATGTTCCATTGGGTAAAGAGAATAATCTAAGAAATTGATTCTGCACTGTTTCTAATCCTTCGATTGTGTTCAAGTCATCTCCCCAAATTTCTGGTCCATATAACGTCTGGAGGATCACTTTGCTACTGAAAATTGTCAATGCAGGATCAAACAACTCGCCACCCTCCTTGAAATAAAACCACATCAATGCCCCTGTTGCCTTCTGTGCTTTGCCCTTTATCACTTCAATATCCAGGAAAGGGATTTGCTAAGCAGAATTCTGAGATATTGAAAAGATCGAGTTTGCTCCTGTTCATGATGGTCCAACATTCGTTTATCTGTGTTTTCCAAAAACCATGATCTTAGTTTTGGAGCAGTGTTAGAAACTGGGATAGAAAGACTATTCACCACATGGCTCTTGGAATGTGGGTTACGGGTGCAAAAACATAATGGCTAGCCTTTTGTGTAATTCCCCCTTGATAACTATTTTTAGAAGTCCAAGGGCAGGGCATGGTTTAATTAAAATGGAGAGGAATCAGGAGGTAGGGCTTGTGAATTTAATGTAGAGATTCCTTGCCCCACCCTGCCCAATGTTCGAAAATTCCATTGTTATAGGCACATTTTGCAACAGGGAATTTCATTAGCGCGAGCCGTTTCTGAGCTCTGGGTGCAGTACTACACCTAAGATTTCAGATTAAAACTGTAGAGTGGAAAGAAAGGAGGACCCTTTTTTGCCTCCCCACTTCCAGCTCCCCTCTGAAGACTGGAGAAGAGACTCCCTTAGGAATATTAGGGGGTGGGCAGGTAAAGGACTAGACCTTGTGAAAAATGAACATAATACTTTAGATGTAGTTCATTCATTTTCAGCTTTGTATTCTTGTTATAAACAAAAGCACACCTAGACATTCCATTGTTGCGCCTATAACCTTGAAAGTTTAACGTCCCGTTTAGCTCCTAGCTTGCATATCTCAGTTTCTAACACTGCCCCTGCCCATCTTAGCACTGTGGCCCTCGGGGAGTGGCTGGACTACAGCTCCCATCATTCCTGACTGTAGATCATGCTGGCTGGGGCTGATGGGAGCTGGAGGTCCCAGCAACCCAGGTTCCCCATCACTGCTTTAGCAAACGGAACATGCATTCTTACAAAACTTTATCACAACCATGAGAACAAGATGTGTGTTTCCTCTCTCTCTCTCTCTCTCTCTCTCTCTCTCTCTCTCTCTCTCTCTCTTAAAAAAATCAGAGTTGGAATGCTGATCCTGTTTGGGAGAGAAATACATTAGAGCTAGACCAAAGTGTCAAGGAAACGGTTGTAGCTTTTGTCTTCTGCTGCATTGTTCCCTCTGATTATTCCTGCATGGGCCGGGTGGTTGCTCCAGCTGCGCAAAGCCACATAAGGAAATAGGGAAATAGCATCTGTTTGGGATTCAGATAAAGTCTGCTATGCCAGCATATCACACTTCTCAGAAATTCCCCAGAGGTATCAGATAGGTTTCCTCCTGACCTGGCAGTCAGGGGAGCATTGGAAATACAGCAAGCTCTCTAGATCATGTGCAGATATTTAATTCTTTTTTGCCTGCAGTCTACTGCAAATCACATGCCATGCTGTTTATTGCTGGCTGGGCTGGCAGCCAGCCTATGAATGAGACTAGTCTTTCCCCCTTCGCTTTGTTGAACTACCTCTTCTCTCTAAACTTATGCACCCAACCAAAATCAAGTATCTGCTTCCTAGGTAAGTTAGCAGAGAGTCTTGCACTCAGACATGGGCATGCAGTCAGCTGCTGCATATCAGGGTCAGAGGTCTGGAGCGGCAATGCTAGTATTAGAAGAAGAACCTAGGAAGCTGTTTTATATGAGGTCCATCTAGCTCGGAATTATCTATTGCTCTGACTGGCAGTGGCTTCTGGGGCTACCTGCTCCTTTAAGAAACAAAACACCAACTAGAGATGTTGGGGATTGAACCTGGGAGCTTTCGCATGTGAGGCAAGCGCTCTGCCACTGAGCTATAGGAAGGACCGCACACTGATGGGTATTAGTAAGTTGATATATTAATTACATTTAATCCCCTACAGAGCCACGTGTGGGCTAACACAAAGAAAAATGACTTGTGCCTGTTTTAAAAAACCGCCATAAAGGCAGAGTTTAAATCCTTTCATTAGGTAGAATTTAATTGAAGCCTCACCCCTTTGCCATCCCTTCCCTCGCAGGCTTCCCAAAAAGCTCTTCCCTTAATTGAGGAGGGGCATCTTGAATATACACCTTGAATATATAACGTTGCCTGAATTTGCTTATTTTCCTGTTCCTTCATACACCCTTTCCTTTTCTACCATGTCTATTATAATATAAGACACTGTGCTATTAAAAAAATACATATAGATGATGTATGGAAGTGAGAGCTGGACCATAAAGAAGGCTGATCGCCGAAGTATTGATGCTTTTGAATTATGGTGCTGGAGGAGACTCTTGAGAGTCCCATGGACTGCAAGAAGATCAAACCTATCCATTCTGAAGGAGATCAGCCCTGAGTGCTCACTGGAAGGACAGATCGTGAAGCTGAGGCTCCAATACTTTGGCCACCTCATGAGAAGAGAAGACTCCCTGGAAAAGACCCTGATGTTGGGAAAGATGGAGGGCACAAGGAGAAGGGGACGACAGAGGACAAGATGGTTGGACAGTGTTCTTGAAGCTACGAACATGAGTTTGACCAAACTGCGGGAGGCAGTGCAAGATAGGAGTGCCTGGCGTGCTATGGTCCATGGGGTCACGAAGAGTCGGACACGACTAAACGACTAAACAACAACAATATTGATGATTTATAAATATAGTGGTACATGGGTGTAGGCAGGGGGGCAGGAGGGGGCAATTGCCCCCCCAGAAGCAAAAGGCTGAGGGGCGCAGGCGCGGCAGCCCCAGGCTCCCACTCCCGGCGCGAAGCTCCAGAGGCGTGCGGGGAGCGTAAGCGGAGGAGCGCTAAGCAGGAGTGGGGAGTGTAAGCGGAGGAGGCAGCCATAGGCTCGCGTTCCCCACGCACCTCTGGAGCTTCGCGCCGGGAGCGGGAGCCTGGGGCCGCCTCCTCAGAAGAGCTGGGCGGCTGAGGCAACGTAGCCCCACCCACATTCCCACTGTGGCCCCTCCCCTCCCACCCCTTGCCCCTGCCCATTGTCCCCACTAATTTTTATCCTGGGTACGCTCCTGTAGTGGTACCTTGGTTTACAAACTTAAAGTCCGTTCTTAAACCAAAGCGTTCTTAAACCAAGGCGTGCTTTCCCATAGCAGCGGGAGATTCAATTTACAAATGGGACATACTCAACAGGAAGCGAAGCATGTTCTTATTCCAAGGCAAAGTTCACAAACCAAAACACCTACTTCCGGGTTTGCAGCGTTCTTAATCCAAGTTGTTCATAAACTAAGCTGTTCTTAAACCAAGGTACCACTGTAATAGTAATAGTAATAGATAGATAGGTGTGCTAAGAAGTCAGAATATAAAATATTATATGGTTTCTGTAACTCTAGGAACAATATTGTTAGTTAGGTCAGTATTATAATAATTAGTGCTTTGCTGAAAACTACTGCATTCACCCAACCATTCTCCTTCAATTAAGCATAAAAGAAAATTGAAAATTATAAAGGGGATAATTTATGTGTGTGCGTGTGAAATTCTCATGAGGACAGGGTTTTTGATGCATTTGCCATACTCAAGGGTTGTTTGTAAGTGTCTTTCATTCTGCAAATAACTCCTCCCATGGGGTTCTTTCAGAGCAGGAGTGTAGGCACCCAGGGAGGCTGCAGAATGTTGTAGAATTGTTACAAGATCAACATAGCCCCTGAATTTCTAAAGTGCTCCTGAGGTAGAAGAATGAAGCCTCTTTTTCAGAGGAAGGAAACTTTCAAGAAAATGAACAGATTTTTGGCATAGTAGTACTAGCAGACCTTGTAGCTTAGGTGAATTATATTGGAATAATCACTTACAGTTCCTGGAATTCAAAGGCTTTATTCATGCAGGAACTAGTTACAGAGTGAGTGGAGATGAGAGACAAAGTAGCAAATATCTTCTCTGGAGAGAAGAACAAACAAAAATTGCTCATCCTTTAGCAGTAGAATTAATTTAGACAGAGAACTACAAAAATTGCTGGCTAAATTTCTATATAAACAGTGTCCTCTGGTGTTTAAAGTAACACATGCATTAACCATGAACTCAAGAGAAAGAAATGTATTTGCTTTTCTTCAACAAGTACTACTAATCTGGTGTGTGATTGAGAGTTTACTTCTCACTGAGCTGATAAGCCTGCATCTCAGCTGTAACACTTCAGACTGAAGGTGGAAATTCGCAATACTAAATGTTCCTGTATTTTTTTATTTATTCTTCACATGAAAAAATATCAGGAAGAAAGTCGGTTCCCAGTCATCCTGGCTTTGTATGGATAAATCAATGGATATATTAATAGGAGAGAGAGCTAACTTGGGTTTTAAAGCAAGGTTTGTTTTGGAGGATAAAGTTTAGCACAGTGGCTCAACTGAGGCTTGATCAGATACAATGAATCATACCTGCCAAGTTGCTGTCAGAGAAATAAGGGACCGGGCCGGAAATAGCAGACCGGAAGTAGCGCTGCCGCCATTTTGGAACTGGGCGGAGCATGCTCAGAAGTGACTTTTGATGCTGCTTTGCCCAGTTCCAAAATGGCCACCGCGCCAGAAGTCACACTGCAGCCATTTTGGAACTGGGCAGAGCAGCATCAAAAGTTGCTTCTGAGCATGCTCCGCCCAGTTCCAAAATTGCTGCCGCGCCAGAATAAACCGGGGAAAAACAAAAAAATCCGTTTTTCAGCTAGGAACAGCTGGAAAAACGGGGATTTCCCGGGGAAAACGGGAGACTTGGCAGCTATGATGAATATACAAATAACTTCCAAATTTTGAATTGGTGGATGGAAAGAATGGGTAAGAGAAAAGGACTTAAAAAAAGTGAGGCTGAAGAAAGAAGTGGAGTGGCAACCAGGAGACAGGGAAGAATTTCAGCAGAGAAATGGCGAGGAACCACCTTGACCATTTTGTATATGTTGTAAAGGCTGCAGCCCTATGGACACTTATCTGTACAGGAGGAACCATTGGATTTTCTGAGTAAACATGCATAGAATTGGCCTGAAAAATGGATAGACACAGGGATGGATAGACACTGTTTGCCTGCCTGCCTTTGTGTTTTGGAAAGCAAGCTTGTTCTGCTGAGCACAGTTGCGAAAACATTTTGGCCTTGCCTTCCCCCTGTAGCTTAAGCAATCAATTATTCACAAAATATCTCCTTAATCTTCTGCATAATGCATCGGAAATTGATTTAGAGGAAGAGGGATCTGTCATCTCCTTCCCAAGATACAAGCTTTCTGTAGTTGTTGGGGTTGGGGGTTTTGAGGACTTTTATATACTTAAAAACCAGCAACCCTGAAAGAGAGTTTTTGTCATGCAATATTTATGACATACAAATGGAGGGTGTGGGGGGGAGAGAGAGATGAATGGCAGGTTTGTTCCTTCTAGCCTCAAATATTTCGGAAGAGTGAAACTTAGCTTACTTCCTGATAAACTACCCTTGCTTCCTGTTTCGCCCCACAATTGCTGGAGGCAGACGCCCTAAGGATTTGAAAAAGAAAAATATAGAAGGGGAGCATAGATTGCTGTGGTCAGTTGAAACCAGAAACTAAGATAAAACGAAAAGGAGAAGGTAATGATAAAACAGAGAGGGAAGCAGGATGGTAGCGTGAATAATGATATTTGGCATTGAACGGTTGGTATACCAGACAGGACAGCTGGAAAAGGTCGGATACCTGTAAATATGTCTCTGAAGTAATGTCACATCGAAGCAAATTATTATTGGAGAAAATTGTGCCAGTACGATTTGAATATGGGAAACAATAAAGGTGTTTAGCACCCTTCCCCTACATATAAGGTAAGGTAAAGGTAAAGGGGCCCCTGACCATCAGGTCCAGTTGTGTCCGACTCTGGGGTTGCGGTGCTCATCTCACTCTATAGGCCGAGGGAGCTGGCGTTTGTCCGCAGACAGCTTCCGGGTCATGTGGCCAGCATGACAAAGCTGCTTCGGGCGAACCAGAGCAGCGCACGGAAACACTGTTTACCTTCCCGCCGGAGCAGTACCTATTTATCTACTTGCACTTTGATGTGCTTTCGAACTGCTAGGTGGGCAGGAGCTGGGACCGAGCAACGGGAGCTCACCCCGTTGCAGGGATTCGAACCGCCAACCTTCTGATCAGCAAGCCCTAGGCTCAGTGGTTTAGCCCACAGCGCCACCTGGGTCCCACATATAAGGTAGGTAAGTAATGTTTCAGTATTGTGGGTGAGAGCAAGAGGCTCATCTAGCAAGTTCATAGCAGAGGGGAGATTTAAATCAGGGATTTTCTGATTTTCAAGCTCTCTCATGTAATAGCTGCTGTGCTACACCAGCTCTCGAAATGCCGATTCCTTGCTCCTCAGGCAACGCTCGAAGCATCTTACATTAGCTAATCTGGCAGGGAGTGTTTGCAGCTGCTGGTAGCTGCTCTCAGAGTCATCCTTGCTGTGCCGAGTTCCCTGGAAGCGGCTGAAGGACTCCCTCTCCTTCTCCCACACCCAGCCCTGCCCAGCGTTTGTGCGTCATTTAGGGAGTCCCCATGCTTGGCTGCCTTCCAAGCCAGCATGCTTTGTCAGAAGCGTTAGCAACTCCTGCTTCTTGTTGTGAAGCTCGTGCTGTGATTTGTTTTCTCTCCCCTGTTCAAATGCCCCCTCTGAGTTGTGCATGGAGAAAGGCTGTGGGTAGGATTCCTTGCTTAAGGGCTCTATCCTGCCTGTCTCTATGGCTCAGTGAGAGCATATCCTACCATCATCCTACCATTTCTGAGAGGTTGGCTGTTAATCCTCAGCATTGTTTCAAAGGAGGAACATACTTTCAAAGGCAGAGACTTTCAACCGCAGCTGCTTGTTGAGCTCTTAGCTAAGCTGGTCCACAGCCAAAGTGGGTTCTAATTGAACATTCAGTGTGCTGATTCACATCCTATGGTTGCCACCCCATTGAAGCCCCTTGTAGTGGGATACTCTTGCTGGTTTGGTGCATCCCAAAGGGGCATTTTTGTGAGTTTTCCAGCCAAGGCTGGCTTCACACACCTGCTGTCATTCTGCTGTAATGGTACATATGACATTGAGACAGGCTTGTTGAGGGCGAGGGAGGTGACACTGGGTGTGGCAAGGGCCATGGGCCAAAGGCTGACATCATCAGGCTGATGTTAAAAGATGCCAAAACTCAGTGTAAGTGTGAGACCCAGTGGCATGTCTTTTCTGAAATAGCACAGGTCCTGTTTTCAGGGTCAGAGTTGAGTCTAGGACCTGAGTATGACGTGGGTTAAGGGGCTTTAAGCTTACTAGGTACACATCCCGCTGGGCTTCTTTCGGAGGCAATAAATTTATACCATCATCATCATCATCTGCCCCAGCAGCCTGAGGGAGAAGAATGAAGCCTCTTTCTCAGAGGAAGGAAACTTTCAAGAAAATGAACAGATATTGGCATAGTAGTACTAGCAGACCTTGTAGTTTAGGTGAATTATAGTGGAACAATCACTTACAGTTCCTGGAATTCAAAGGCTTCATTCATGCAGGAACTAGTTATAGGGTGAGTGGAGATGAGAGACAAAGTAGCAGATGTCTTCTCTGGAGAGAAGAACAAACAAAAATTGCTCATCCTTTAGGAGTAGAATTAATTTAGACAAGAGAGCTACAAAAATTGCTGGCTAAATTTCTATATAAACAGTGTCCTCTGGTGTTTAAAGTAACACATGCATTAACTATGAACTCAAGAGAAAGAAATGTACAGCAGCCTGAACCTGATAAAGACCGCTGTGCCTCCAATTTACTGTACTTTAAAATACCATTCACTAATTGTGTGAACTGCATAGTATACAGTTTGACTCTAAGGCTGCAGTCCTTATCTGCAGGTAAGCCCCAGTGAATTTCGTAGGACTTACTTCTAAATAGACATGGTTAAGCTAGCTCTATAAGCGGCTGCATAGCAAGCACCCTTTGGCAAAGCGATAGCTAAGTGATCTTGTGCCCCTAGCAGAACCGTCCAGATTGTGCCCCCTAGCCACGGACAAATTAGCTCTTCTTTCTGCCTCTCCAACCCCACCCCCCAAAATCCATTCAATTCACCCTCTATTAAAAACCTTTTCTTATGAGGCAATAATCAATATTTTTATTTATAGACATATTTGTGGACATATTTTTACCCGATTTTGCGCCCCAGCTCGTCTGTGCCCCTGGCGGGGGCCCATCTCACCACCCCCTAGCTATGGCCGTGCCCTTTGGGTGTCCTGCCTCAGGTGTCAAAATATTGTTAAAGGTTTTTGGGAGGAACCCCCTAAACATGAATGAACAGAATTTTGATTATTTGGGATGTGAAGGGAGATGTACAAGCTGCAGAGGAATTCCTAGGCTAGCCTATGCACAACAACCTGGCCAAGCTACGGCCATGAAGATACAATGCAAGGCTATTGGCAAGGCAAGGCAATGTTCTGCCCTTCTGCCCTAAGGTGTGAGCAGAGACTGGGGATTCAGAAGGTTGCCAGGTTACTGGGTGTGATGTCACAGGAAGGGTCTGGAGCAGGCACCCCCAAACTTCGGCCCTACGGATGTTTTGGATTACAATTCCCATCATCCCCGACCACTGGTCCTGTTAGCTAGGGATCATGGGAATTGTAGGCCAAAACATCTGGAGGGCTGCAGTTTGGGGATGCCTGGTCTGGAGCCTTTGGCACAAGGCTTGGAACAGCTGAAAAATGGCCAGAACAATCTTGGGCTGGCTGGCTGAAGGGAGGCGGGGAGAAATGCCTTGGACACAGCTTGTATCGCTGTGGAGAACAAGCCCCTCTTGAAAGGACCATGCTGCAAGATCTGGACTCCGTGCATACCAAAGGTGTATATATGTGAATAAACCCATATATCTTAAAGCTACGACAGCCTCTGCTGTGTCTTGCATCTCAAACAAGTGCAGACCTTTGCCACGGCTTGGCAGAGATTGGGAGTGGCGCCCAACTTTTGTAACAATCTCTTGAACTGACCCCAGCACTGAGCATCTCAGTCCAACTTGTACGGACCGAATCCTTTGCTGACTTTGCAGTAGAAAGCATCCACCTGCTACCTTAGCACCACCATTGCGTCCCACTTATGATTACTTTCCCCAGCCCCTATTTGCTTTATAGGCTGCTTAGGACAATGTGTTATTATGGGTGAGGAAGTCACCACTTAGCTACTCTGATGTGAGCGGACTGTGTGTCTCCTGGCAGCCAGCTTTCAAGGCTGTAGCTTGTTACTTCTGTTAATAGCTGTACTATTCTGAGAAGTCCCTAAAGGAGCTGGTTGTGTTGGCCTTGTGCTTGTGCTCTCTTCCTCTCTCTCCCTCTCTCTCTCTCCCTCCCCCCTCATTTTCTGTTTTATTTCTTAATACAGAGGTTTTCAACCTTTTTCAGTGCACAGCTCCCTTGACCAAGTACATTTTTTTCCTGCAGCACCCCTGTGAGGAAACGTGCTCCCAGCCTCAGAAGCCCAGTTATGTCACCCCTTTCCTGCAGAGCCGGCAGCCATTCACACTTTTCAAACACCCTCCCTTGTAGAGTGTTCCCTCACCCTCTTCTTCCCCAGAGGCAGGGCTGGCCCTATGGCCACGCTGGGTGGCGCAGGGCACCATGGCGCCGGCCCGCCAGGAGGGTGCCGCAAGCTGCGGCCACCCGCTGGCCGGCCAGTCCGCCGGTTCGCCGCACAGCTGCACCCATGGCACCCGTGCTGTGCCTGCCCGCCCGCCGCGCAGCAGCGCCTGTGGAAGCCGCGCTTCGCCTGCCTGCCCACCGTGCTGGGAAACGGGGCGGGGGGGGGGCGCCGGAGGGATCCGTCACTCCACGGCGCCAGGGGCGCTTAAGACGGCCCTGCCCAGAGGCACCATTCATTCGCCTGGGGAGCTTGTAGCCAGGGCTGCTGCAGCAGCAAGCAGCTGTGCAAGCCTTTGGAAGGCAGAGATGCCAGAGGGCATCAGAGGAGGGAGGGAAGGAAGGAAAGAGAGACAGAGGCCAGATGTTGTCCACAGCACCCCTGACCATCATGCAAGGCACCCTAGGGTGCCACAGCACACTGGTTGAAAACTACTGGGTAAAATGAAGTTCAAGAATGCTCAGTGGAGTGCCATCTCTTCCTGGCCCCCAGCTAGACCTGATCTGAGCAGGTGGTCCAAACACTTCCTCTTCTTCTCAAGCACCTCAAAGTGCAGCTAGGTGAGCACTTTGACATTTGCTCTGAAGTTAAAGGGACCCAGATGGTGCTGTGGGTTAAACCACAGAGCCTAGGGCTTGCTGATCAGAAGGTTGGCGGTTCGAATCCCTGCGACGGGGTGAGCTCCCATTGCTTGGTCCCAGCTCCTGCCAACCTAGCAGTTTGAAAGCACGTCAAAATGCAAGTAGATAAATAGGAACCGCAACAGCGGGAAGGTAAACGGCGTTTCCATGTGCTGCTCTGGTTTGCCAGAAGCAGCTTTGTCATGCTGGCCATATGACCTGGAAGCTATACGCCGGCTCCCTCGGCCAATAATGCGAGATGAGCGCGCAACCCCAGAGTCGGTCACGACTGGACCTAATGGTCAGGTGTCCCTTTACCTTTTTGTCCTATGTGGGGGAAATTCGGGGGTGGGGGGCACACCCATTGCCCTGTGGGAAATGGAGGGGAGGGAAAGTCAGCCAGAAACCTGGGCAGCTGATGTGGGCACCTCCAGCTTTTGTGGCCCAGATGTCCAGATCCAACATTTTTTTCAGGGTCATTATCAATGCGGAGATCTGCTGGAGGGTCCTGCCCCTGCTTGCTTCCCCATCTGAGTAGAACTCATGTTTGAGGTCTCGGCAGGGCTGCACCCCAGCAGATGCTCTGGGCAATGTCGGACACAGGGATAAGAAGCTAGATGCTGATGCCTAAGGATGTGCCAAGTTGCACCTAACAAGCTTACCCAGGGAACAGCCGGCCAACACAAACCTCCCTCACTCTCCTTTCAACACCCACAGATGAAATTTTGCAGAGTGCTTGCATAAGATGTAAAAGAAGAATTCAAGCAGCGTGAAAAGCTTTGTGTGGGATTTACAGTTCCTAGAAGGTGGAGGGGAAAAAATGTAGGAGCAGGAGATAATCTGGTTCTGCTGGAAAGAATATTATGGTTCAGCAGCAAATACTGGGGATCTTGTTTTGGAACTAGTCCAGGGGTCCCCAGACTTACCGCGCAGTGGGCCGGTGCCCACCGCGCCGAACGCGCGGCAGGCCAGAGGGCAGGGGAGTGCACGCGCAGCGGACCGGAGGGCAGGGGAGTGCGCGCCCGTGCGCATGCGCACACGCACACGGGCGGGGGAAAAATCGCCGAAAATCGCTTGTGCGCATGCGTATGGGCCTCCTCCGACCCGGAAGTGCATCGGAAATGACCTCTTCTGGGTCGGGAGAGGCCCATACGCATGCGCAAAAAGGATTTTCGGCGATTTTTTGCCGATTTTTCTGATCGTCGCCACACCGCGCGCTGTAAGATTGGGAGGCCGATTGGGCCGCATCCGGCCCGGGGGCCGTAGTTTGGGGACCCCTGAACTAGTCCTTCTTACAAAGTAATTGTTAAGAAAGGACATTTTTGGGTGAAACTTGGTATTTGGTACAGAATTTGAATCAGAGATCAATTTAGCCCCCCCCCTCTTTATTCTTAAAAATGGATTAGAAGAGGCCAAGGCAAGGATTTTGAAGGCACCAGCATTCAGGGGTTGGCATCATCCTGTGATTACAGTCATACCTCGGTTCAAGTACACTTCGGTTTGAGTACTTTCAGTTTAAGTACTTCAATGGGAAAGTTCGCTTCAGGTTAAGTACGCTTCAGGTTAAGTACAGACTTCCGGAACCAATTGTGTACTTAAACCAGGTACCACTGTACATGGTTAGTTGCACCATGTCCTAGGCACAGGCCCATAGGTAATGGGCACCCCTTCCCTCTTCACAGGAGGGACATTCTTTGCACCAAGTCCAGGTTTGGTAGAAAGTTCTGTTGTAGGGAGAAGTATATAAGAAAGCGTGTAAGTTCGCACCTCTCCCAGGCCACTCCTGTTCTACCTGTTCTACCCAGGGTTCCACCCTATTTTAGCTGTTTCACTTGTACATCTTCACTGGCAGAAGGCTCCACAGGTGTATTTGTTGTGTTCCACTGGCGCATCTTTCATGTGGGTGCTGCATCTTGAGTTTTGGCAGTGCCAGGGGACTTCTGCCAAATCCGAGAGCCTCTTAGCTGGTAGAACTCAAGTGCTGCACAGGAATGCTCCCTTAATCACCTTTCATGAGATCTGTGTATGTTGGAAGTCCATCTGTACCCTGCTTCCAATGGTCTCTCATATTTGGTTCCAGTCCTGGTTTTCTGTCCCAGTCTTACGTTTTCCTCCACCCTTGCTGTGTAGGTGTTTTATCTGTCTGTCCTGTAAAGTGTGGTGGTGATTCTGCTTCTCTTTTCTTGAGAAGTTGTACAGATCACAGGGCAAGTTGCGTTCCGTGTCGGGGGAGGCTGGCGAGAGGTGGCGGCAGGGGAAGGTTTTCCCACGCCGCCGCCTCTCGCCGCGCACAGCTGGCACAGAGCGCAACTTTGGAGACCTCTGAAGTTGCGCTCCGTGTTGGGAGGAGGCAGGCAAGGTGGTGGCTGGGAGAAGAGAGCTTCTCCCCCCGCCGCCTTGCACACAGCCGACATCGGACGGGGCTTCGGAGACCTTCTCCGAAGCCCTGTTGCATGCCGCTGCCAGTCCCCCAGAGCCTATAGGAACGCATTAAGTTTCAATGCATTCCTATGGGAAACTGGGACTCGCTAGACGAAAAATTCGTTACACGAATTGACCCATGGAACAAATTAATTTTGTCTAGCGAGGCACCACTGTAGTTCATCTGGCCCTGGAGACTTTAATACATCTAAACTAGCCAAGTATTCTTGTACTGCCTCTTTACTTGTTCGGGGCTGTGTTTCCCCTGCTGAATCATCTGCTCCGCATTCTTCAGGTCGGGCATTGTTTTCTTTTTTGGAGAAGACTGAGGCAAAGAAGGTATTGAGGAGTTCTGCCCTTTCTCTGTCCCCTGTTCGCATTTCACCATCTTCTCCTCTAAGTGACCCCACTGTTTCCTTGCTCTTCCTTTTGCTACGGACATACCCATAAAAGCCCTTTTTGTTGCTTTTAACCTCTCTAGCCAGCTTGAGTTCATTCTGTGCTTTAGCTTTTCTGACTTTGTCTCTACACGTGCTGGCTATTTGTTTGAATTCCTCTCTGGTGGTTTCCCCCATTTTCCATTTTTTGTACATATCCCTTTTAAATCTTAACTCAGTTAAAAGTTCTTTAGATAGCTACCCTGGCTTCTTTAGGCACCTTCCATGTTTCCATCTCATTGGTATTGCCTGAAGTTGTGCTTTTAATATCTCCCTTTAAACAAACTCCCAACCATCATGAACTCCCTTCCCTTTTAGTATTTCTGTCCATGGGATTTCACCCCGCGTTTCCCTAAGTTTTCTGAAGTCGGCTTTCTCAAAGTCTAGAATTTGAGTCTTCGTATGCTTGGTTGCTCCTTTCCGCTGTATAATAAACTCCGGAAGAACATGGTCACTCCCACTTAATGATCTTGCCACTTCTACCCCACTAACCAGGTCATCACTATTGGTTAGGATCAGATCTAAAATGGCTGATCCTCTTGTTGCTTCTCCCACTTTCTGGACAATGAAGTTGTCTGCAAGGCCAGTGAGGAATCTGTTCGACCTTATGCTCTTGGCTGAGTTTGACATCCAACAAATATCAGGATAGTTGAAATCCCCCATTACTACTATCTCACTTCCTTTTGAATGCTTGGTCATCTGTTCCAGGAAGGCTTCATCTGTGTCCTCAGTTTGGCTTGGGGATCTATAGTAAACTCCCACAGTGAGATCACTGTTATTTTTCTCTCCCTTAATTTTGACCCAGATACTCTCAATATGGCTTTGAAGTTTTAAATCCTGGATCTCTTCACAGGTATACACACCCCTGACATATAACGCCACTCCTCCTCCTTTCCTGTTTGGTCTATTTCTCTGAAATAGATTGTATCCCTCTATTACTACATTCCAATCATGAGACTCATCCCACTAGGTTTCAGTGATGCCTATTATGTCGTATTTAGTTTGCTGTACCAAGAGCTCAAGTTCATCGTGTTTATTTCCCATGCTCTGTGCATTAGTATACAGACATTGAAGACCATTGATCATTCCCCCATGTCTCTTATTTAAGGATTTTTTCCTCCCACCACTAAGTCTGCGTGCTGTTTGCTCCATTTGGTCCTTGACATTTGGGTGATCATCTTCAGCACTTGGTAGACTCCTACCTTCAGGACCACTGTCTCCCTCTCCCACATAAGTCAGTTTAAAGCCCTCCTGATGAGGTTTTTGAGTTTCATGGCAAAAATATTCCCCCCAACCCTTGTGAGGTGCAGCCCATCAGTTGGGACGGTCCGATCTGTGCCAGGCCTCTGAGATTATTTTTTCCTAGTCCTCAGGACCCTCAGAGGTCTTAGGCAATGCCATCCATCTGGTGGGTGGGGCATTTCTTCCTGTTGAGCAGCAACCCCTTCCCTTCATTACTCTTTTTGGATGTTGAGCCCTTAACATTGTGATGTTGTTTGGGTTGTTTTTCAGTTTTGTTCGTTAGGTTTTCTTTTGAGATTGTAAAAAACCACCCTAGCGATTGATAGGGAAGGCATATATTAATGTTTAAAAACAAATTAAATTTAAAGAAGGTAGCTAAATTGAACCCTAGTGCTCAGAAGCAGTGTGCCTCTGGGTGCCAGTTGCTGGAAGAGGAGAGGGGAAAACAAAAGTGGGAGTGGGCTGTTCTCTCCTGCCTGATATGGAAAGAGAGTTCTGGATTTGGGTCAGCTGCAGTGAGGCTCTCTCCATGTTCTTACACACTTGCGGTTGCAGCTTCCACTCCTGCCCTTCGTTGAGTCTTCTGCTCTGCTACAATGTGTGAGGGTGGGGGATCTGTGACCCTCCGGACTTTGCTGTTTGATTCCAACTCCTATAATCCCCAACCATGGGCATAGCCAAGGGGTGGCAGGGGGCAGCTGCCCCCCCACAAGCAAGTAAATATTGTAAATAGAAATACTTAACTAACAGCTTGGTTTTGCCCCCCCCCAACATGTTCAGTTTCTGTTAATTGGTTCTCATGGGAAACTTACAGATTCTTGCTTCACACAATTAACTCAAGGCAGTGTCAATTTACTCTTGGCAGAAAGCCAAGGTCTGCCTGACCTGGAAACTACTCTCTGATTGGTTAATGACCAGCACTGAACTCTATTATCTAGGAATGCTAGCACAGTTGTTTCTTGTTGGGTGTTAGTAGCTGCCAAGTTTTCCCTTTTCTCGCGAGGAAGCCTATTGAGCATAAGGGAATTTCCCTTTAAAAAAGGGAGAACTTGGCAGCTATGTAGGAGTAGGAGTGCTGCGTATGGTTGAAGAGAGAGACAGAGAGGATTTATTTTGCTTTGCTTTGTATGCAGAAACTCTGCTGGTTTTATTTTATTTTAATAAATCCTGTAAATAGTTATTCTGCATCTAGCCGACTAGTCATTTCCACCTCAACTAGCTTCTGCGCTGTGCAGGAAAACTCTGCTACGTTTGGGCTAAAGCCACTAGAGCTATGCCTGACGCTTCAAAATTCTAAGATAACATAAATCCTGGCTACACCAATGTCCCTGACTCTTGGCCATGCTGGCTGGGTTGATGGGAGTTGGACTTCTAGCAACAGCTGGAGGGCCGCAAGTCCCCCATCCCTTAAGTGCTTTGTAGGCATGTGGTTACTTCATAATCCTCCACACCTTAAACAGCTATTTATGTTGTTTCCTTGGCATCCTTTTTTGGTTTGCACTGTTTGGAGCTCTCGGCTTGTTCTGGTCTACTTTATTTAGCAGTGTTTGTGTGATTTGTCTCCTTCCACTGGATCTGTTTTGTCCTCCAGTTTTTACGATCTGCGAGGGCCTTCCCACACCGCCATATTCAGAACCTTTACAAATCTCTTTGAGGTGTCATGCAACTTGCTACGAATAAATGTTAAATATTTCAATGCGAACACCGAATTAATCAGGAGGCAGGCTGGCACTCCCATCTTCTCGTCCCATCAACCATGCAGAGAACTGTCTGGAGAGCCTGTTTGTTAAGACTGTGCATCTCCTACCACAACAGCTTGTCTATGCTCCTTTCAAGATACTGTCATGTTCGCATGTGCTCTGTGTCTGAAGCTGTCATTCACTTCATTTTAATGGAATGTGAGGCCACGGTAGAAATATGTGCTGCGTGCAGAAGCTCCCAAGTTTAAGCAAGCTTCTCTAGTTAGCTTTTTTTAATATAAAAAAGGAAGATCTCTGCCAGACACCCTGAGGAGACAATGCAAAGGGAGCCATGGTCTGACATGGTATGGGGTAGTTTTCATATCTTCCTAAAGGTAAAGGTAAAGGGACCCCTGGCCATTAGGTCCAGTCGTGACCGACTCTGGGGTTGCGCGCTCATCTCGCATTATTGGCCGAGGGAGCCGGCGTATAGCTTCCAGGTCATGTGGCCAGCATGACATAGCCGCTTCTGGCAAACCAGAGCAGCACATGGAAATGCCATTTACCTTCCCACTATAGCGGTTCCTATTTATCTACTTGCATTTTGATGTGCTTTCGAACTGCTAGGTTGGCAGGAGCTGGGACCAAGCAACGGGAGCTCACCCCGTCGCAGGGATTCGAACCGCCGACCTTCTGATCAGCAAGCCCTAGGCTCTGTGGTTTAACCCACAGCGCCACCTGGGTCCCTTCCTATATGCATATAAATCTAAGGTGTCGTCACGCTCTGCAGTTTGTGTGGCTGCCAATAGGCGGCTATGCCAACTGCACCATGAGGAGTGGCTGGCCGGCCCTGGCGAGCTGCTTAACTGAGCGTGGGGCAGTGTGGAGCACCTCCCCGCTTCTTTTAAACAAGACTTAATGGCAGATTTAATCTGGCAGCAAGATTTAACGGAGGGAAGTGCTCCGTACACTATTTCAGCAAGCTACTCTGTGAAGCACCTCCCACCTACTTTGAAAGGGACTTGGAGGGGCTTGGGGTGAGTTGTGGCATGGGGGTGAGGGGTGAGGGTAAAGGGAAGGAATTGGTCAGGCGTGGAGGAAGGGGGGTTGGCAAAGGGGTTGGTGAGTGGAGCAGACCTGGTTGTCCTACAATGGGAGCTTGCCCAGTATATCCTCACAGAACAGTCTCTAGGCCCTTTTGAAGTCTCACCAGTGCCAGATTTACATATAAGCTAAACAAGCTTTAGCTTAGGGCCCCATTCTCTTGGGGGGCCCCCAAAAAAAATTAAAGGGAAAAAAACCTAGATGTACATTTCAAAAATATAAGATAAAAAAAGAAATAAAATAAAACCTACATACAGTTAGAGCTTAATTATTATTTCACTATTAACATACTTCTTTTTAATTGTATTTCAGTTCAATGATTATGTTGATAAAATACATATTTTGTTGCATGCAAATGGCTTTAGATACCTATTAGGTTCATAAATTATCATATAGCATATATTCAACCCAAAAAAACAGCCACAGTTTGTTATTGACAAAGGACAACTGACATATTGTTGTTGTTTAGTCATTTAGTCGTGTCCGACTCTTTGTGACCCCATGGACCAGGAGTCCCCAAACTAAGGCCCGGGGGACGGATGTGGCCCAATTGCCTTCTCAATCCGGCCCGTGGACGGTCCGTGAATCAGTATGTTTTTACATGAGTAGAATGTGTCCTTTTATTTAAAATGCATCTCTGGGTTATTTGTGGGGCATAGGAATTAGTTCATTTTTTTCCTTCAAAATATAGTCCGGCCCCCCACAAGGTCTGAGGGACAGTGGACCGACCCCCTGCTGAAAAAGTTTGGTGACCTCTGCCATGGACCATAGCACGCCAGGCACTCCTGTCTTCCACTGCATCCCGCAGTTTGGTCAAATTCATGTTCGTAGCTTCGAGAACACTGTCCAACCATCTCATCCTCTGTTGTCCCCTTCTCCTTGTGCCCTCAATCTTTCTCAACATCAGGGTCTTTTCCAGGGAGTCTTCTCTTCTCATGAGGTGGCCAAAGTATTGAAGCGTCCCCTTCAGGATCTGTCCTTCCAGTAAGCACTTAGGGCTGATTTCCTTCAGAATGGATAGGTTTAATCTTCTTGCAGTCCATGGGACTCTCAAGGGTCTCCTCCAGCACCATATAAGCACTGACATATAAAGGGCCCCATTACCTTCAGTATCTTAGGGCCTCATCAAACCTAAATCCGGCCCTGAGTCTAACACAAAGGTAACCAATGTGGTGCTCTCTAGATGTTGTCCGACTGCAACTCTCATCATCCATGATCGTTGGGCATAATAACTGGGGTTGATGGGGATTTGGCAACCCAACAATACCTAGAAGGCAGCACCTAGAGGGATTATTGTGATCCTTGGAAGAAGGTCAGTAAAGAAATATTATTGTTACTATCATCATCTCTAAGGTACAGGATGCCCTAAAGGGCAATTTGATACACCGAAGAAAGCCAAACCCTTGGTCAACCCTGCTTCTACAATCCAATCTTCCCCATATATTTTGCTCTTTCTTGAATGGTTAATGAGGTGGTTTGAATACATAGCTTCTAAAGCTGGCATGTACTGGGGCCCCAAAGAGTTGCTTTAGCAGCTATTCTGGTTAAATAAATAAGTAATTAACCATGGTTAGCTGTTTTTAGATCTCTGCATGCAGAGAAAGGGAATGAAACAGCCATGAGGGCCCGTTTCATGCTGCTGAGTGAATACATATGTCATATTGTCAGAGGTTCTTGCGACTACTCTAGAGTAACGACGCTCTGCATGCTTGTCTTTAAACAGTTTTTTATTAGTGCATGCTATTTACAGTGAGCTGGGTATATAAAACATGTCTGCTCAGTCCGATGCAGAATCCAGCACTCCCCCCCCCCACGTGATCTTCTCCAACATAGTAGCCTCGGGACAGTGAATCTCCTCCCTCTCTTTCTCCTGCGTAATTCCGGAACCGGAGGAAGGGGTCTACGCTCCAGGCTTTCATTTTCTCCCTTCTCCCCCTCCCTTTCCTCACTCCTGTGTGGCCGGGGCTCTCTCATGTTGCTGGAGCCCTGGCCCTCTCTCTCCATTCCCTCACTAGCCTCCTCAGAGCCCTTGCTTCCATTGCTGCTTGGGGAGGAGCTACTTCTGATGCAAGGGGGCGGTTCTCTGTACTTTTCCCCCCTTACACATATATTTGAATGAGCCACTGCATATCAAAAATAAGTGACAGATACACTTGCATGTGTGAACCAGCAGCCATCAGTAGGGGGTGGGGGGACGTGGAGCCACCTTATGGCTAAATTTCCCTCACTGACTGTCCCATTGCTGTTCTCCCTTTCAGGCCCCAGGAGGTGGTAGCACACCCATCAATCAGTCGCCAGGCCCTACCTAGAGTCCCTTCAGCCCCAATGGCTGAAGTCTGGTGAATTGAAAAAGCTTCAGCAGAGACGGAATCCAAAGGCCGGCAAGCTGGAGGAGGACATGAAGAAGAGCTGCAGCGTCCTTGCTGTGACTCCAGACGAGGTGAGCAGGGCTGTCATGGTTGCCTTGCCGCAAATTGAGTTGGGTCTCCTGCCTGAGATGTTGTTGTTTTTCTACCCATGAAACTCGGGGTGGAGTGAAGATACGATTTATAAAAGCAAAGGCAGTCGCCAAGTTGATCCATAGAGAAACGCTCCAAAACCCACAGTTGGCCTTTGTTAGGGTCAACCCGAATGTCACAAAGAGAGCGCCAGATTTCCGGTTCTGTTGGTCTCTGAGGAAGCAGGGGATGGAGGGCGGGTGGTCAAGGGTGAGGGAGTGCAGTACAAAATGCACAAATTAGATCTGCAGGTCAAACTGGGCTGAATTGGTCCCTGCCTGATGGAGGCCTCTGCTCAGTTACATCTTGGATTCTCAGAGTGTTTCCTTCAGGTGCAGGTAAGCCCAGTGTCCTCCCAAGCTTAGCAGTTGCCAGTGTGGTGTAGTGGTTAAGAGCGGTAGACTCGTAATCTGGAGAACCGGGTTCGCGTCTCCGCTCCTCCACATGCAGCTGCTGGGTGACCTTGGGCTAGCCACACTTCTCTGAAGTCTCTCAGCCTCACTCACCTCACAGAGTGTTTGTTGTGGGGGAGGAAGGGAAAGGAGATTGTTAGCCGCTTTGAGACTCCTTCGGGTAGTGATAAAGTGGGATATCAAATCCAAACTCTTCTCTTCTTCTTCTTCTTCTTCTTAGCAGTTGCACTGGCTGATGTCATTGTTTGTCTACAAACCCACCAGATCCAGGCTTCAGGCAGGCTTTTTTTTTAAAAGCATTGTAAAGCATCATCTGTACATTTTTGATATTTTTTTAAGAGAAAGCTGCTTGGTGGTTTTTTTTTAAAAAATTATTATTATTAATTGACAACCATACACAATCTTAGGTACATGTACAAAGAAAAGGTAAAACTGATAATGATAGTAATAACAACCTTAAATAATAATACCGCTAAATACTGATTTAAACTTATACTTGTACATGCTCTTTTCTTATACTTTCTAGCTAAACAAAAAGACACCAAAGTAAACATCCAATAAACTAAATTATATCAAAACAGACTTCCCGCCGTTTCCCTATGTAAGTTACATTTACGACATTGAATGTACTTATAACCTTACTCTTACTATAATTTCTAGTACTTTCTTATAACATATCATACCGTTTTTCCTTGTTTAATAGCATTTAATTTACACAAGGGTCATTCAAACGCTGCCATAGATGTTATGTCGTTGTTATATTTTTGTAGGTATTTCTTGAACATACCCATTTTTGCTGTTCGTTGGATTTGAATGGGGAAATTTATTGGTGCCATCATAGGGGACAGTCAGTCGGTGATGTTTGCAGATAGTTTCTGCTGTGGACGTGCAGAACAACCTTCTGTCCCCCTCCCCCCAGATCCCAAAGATTGAAAATCATGCCTGGGATGCAGGGCGTGAGGGCTGTTCCAGAGTGGCTGCACTGCCCTTAAAATGCCTTTAGCTCAGTTGGTAGAGAATGATGAGACTCTTAATCTCAGGGTTGTGGGTTTGAACAAATAATGGGCAAAAGATTCCTGCAGGGGGTTGGATTAGATGACCCCTGTGGTCCCTTCCAACCCTACAATTTTATGACTCTATGGTTCTAATAAGGTTTGGTTGACGTAGGCTCTCCTTTCCGTATCACACGATGTATCTAAAATACCAAAAAATACCTGAATTTTTTACATATAAACTTTGTAATGAGAGAAACGAGTAGCAGATTTACCTGTCCCAATGGAGATGTTTTGGATATGGTATACGCTGAGAGCTATTTATTTCCAACTTTTGTTTTATATGCATATTTTTCTTTCTTTTTAAAGTACTGTACTTTATTGGCTGCCAGTCATAAGTTGTGTCACTTTGTTTCTTTGAAGTGTATAATATTGTTTCAACAGCTGTAAATTCCCCCCCCTTTAATGTCTTAATAACTTAATAAAGATTAATTTAAAAAATAGAATGGTTATGTCTGTCTTCACCTTTCAGGTATACACAAAGTTGTGAAATTAAACTTTGAAACTGACCCACTGAGGACTAAGTGTTTGGTGTTTTTTCACGGTCCCTAGTGGGGAGCAAGAACTGTTCACAAATTATTATTATTATAAACAGGGGCAGGGTATTGGTTAATGTGAGTATG
Source organism: Zootoca vivipara (assembly GCF_965207765.1). NCBI lineage: Eukaryota > Metazoa > Chordata > Lepidosauria > Squamata > Lacertidae > Zootoca > Zootoca vivipara. Next base: position 6,816,510 of record NC_142598.1, read on the forward strand.
CATTTAAGGCATTTTTTTGTTATTTGAATGTTTCTGCAATTGGGGAGACAGAAATGTTCGGGTTAACATGTAAAAATCAGGACATGGAAATTTGAAGCAGGGAGGCTAACATGTGACTTAGCTGAAGAACAGCTGTCATAATCCCTGACCATTGGCCACGTAGGCTGGGCTGCTGAGCAGTGTTAGAAACTGGGATAGAAAAGCGAGGAGCCAAATGGGTTGTGGGCACCGAAACAGAACGTCTAGTTGCCATCGGTGGGTGGGCTAAACACTTTTTATTTATTATTTTGATAAGCATGAACTAATACGCAATTCACATAAGTGACACATTGTTAATCTCAGATTTTTAGCAGAAATGGTTAATACATGTTTAATTTGGTGTTTACAATAAAAATATTGGCACCGTACTTCAGTTTTCAAAACGCTCTACTCTCTATTGTTAAACTCCTTAAATTGTCTATCCTTAACAGTCTTCGAGGCTTCAAAGCACATATTTCAGTAATCCTTGAATGTCAGCCTGTCGCAAAAAAAAAAAAAGGCACCCAGACCTTTCGAGGTGTTCGAAAATGGAGAATCTTTAGGCACAAAATGCTCCAGGCGCCCTGCTAATTTTGAACCCTGCTGATGAGAGCTGGGGAGATGCAGGTCCACCTCCTCATGACTTTAAAGGTCAAACAGGGACAGAATACCTTCCCAAAGTGGTCCACAGTAAATAAAGAAATTCAGGTTTTTTTTTTTAAAAAACAACAACAACCAAGCATTAAAACATACAATTTAAATCACAATAAAACAACTTAAATAAACAAGTCCAAATCTCAACTAATGAATCCATGACAGATGGCCATCCAGCCTCTGCATAAACACCTACAGTGGTACCTCTACTTACGAATAACTCTACTTACGAATGTTTCTACTTACGAATGGAGCTCCATCCACCATCTTGGATGTGGTTTAGATAGGATTTTTTCTACTTACGAATTTTTAGATAGGGTTGCTTCTACTTACGATTTTTTTCTCCCAATGCATTCCTATGGGAATTTTTTCGACTTACAAGTGTGCGTTCAGAACGCATTAAATTCATAAGTAGAGGTACCACTGACAAGGAAGGAGAGTTAACAACATCCCCAAGGAGACCTTTCTTCCGTCAAACTGCTCTTCCTGTCAGAATGTTCTTCCTGGCGTTTAGTTGGAATCTCCTTTCTTGCAACTTGAAGCCATACATTCGGGTGCAACCTTCCAGAGCAGGAGAAAACAAGCTTGTTCCATTCTCCATATGACTGTCCTTTAGATATTTGAAGATACAGTGTTACCTCTACTTACAAATAACTCTACTTACGAATTTTTCTACTTACAAATGGAGCTCCGTCCGCCATCTTGGATGCGGTTTAGATAGAATTTTTTCTACTTACGAATTTTTAGATAGGGTTGCTTCGACTTACGAATTTTTTCTCCCAATGCATTCCTATGGGATTCGACTTACAGTTTTTTTCGACTTACAAATGTGTGTTCGGAACGCATTAAATTCGTAAGTAGAGGTACCACTGTTGTATCTTATCTTAACCCTTGTGGTCCTTTCCAATTCTATACAGTGGTGCCTCGCTTAACAAACACCCCGTAAGACAAAATTTTCGCTTAAAGAAATGATCTTTCTAGCGGAGGTTGCCTCGCTAGACAAATTCGTTTTACGAAAAATTTGTCTAGCGAATCGCGGTTTCCCATAGGAATGCATTGAAATTCAATTAATGCGTTCCTATGGGCAATTTTTTCTAAAAAAAAAAATTCAATGCATTCCTATGGGATTCGCTAGACAAATTTTTCGTTATAAGAATAGACCTGTGGAACGAATTAAATTCGTCTAGTGAGGCACCACTGTAATGCTATAAAATTCTATGAAAATCTCCTCTCAGTCTCCTCTTTCCCAGGCCAAACATATCCAACTCTCTTGGGGTAGGCTTGGGAGTCGCGGGTGGGCGGCGCACCAAATGTCACCCCCCTCAGCGAAGACACCCGGGGCGCTCCGCCCCCACCGCACCCCCTTCCTCCGCCCCTGAGTGCAGAGCCCCCAGAGGGCAGCCCCCCCATTTCCTTCCTAGGGGTGGGAGGAAACCAGCAACACCTCCTATTTGCCAAGAGGCTGATGTGGAGGCGAACTTGCAGGGGTTGATGCTGAGGAGGTGGCAAATCTGTCCTCCAAGGAGCAGCCTGTTGCTGCCCCGGTGGATCCTGCTGCCTGAGGCAGTCGTCTCATCTTGCCTCATGAGTGTGCCGGCCCTGGTGAGTGGCCATAACGCCTTGCTAATCCATCTCACTTTAACAACTACAACTGCCTCATCGTCCTGGGTCCTCCACCCTCAGTCAAGTCCAGTTGAGCAACAGCCTCTGCCAGACCATGACTTTAAGAACAGCAAAAGCAGCTGGGAAAGAGTTCAGAATTATTATTTTATTTTTACCTTCAATACTTTCATAAGTGATGCGACCTCGTTGCTCAATGCCATCTTTTTTGCGTGGCTTTTAAAATGTATCGCAACTTTGCTGTTATTTTTTATTGATTACGATTTATTGTAATTGTTGAGACTGTATTTCTGCTTGTTGATATTGGAGAGTTAATTTTTGTGCCACATATTCTAATGCCTCATTGGAAATTATTTTTAATATCGGTTGTTATTTTAAGTCATCTTTTTATTATGGATTTTTAAAAATCAAATTGTTATAAGATCTTTGTCGTTTCTTCAGCTTGTATAAACGGCCTTGGGTATGGCAATGTAGAAAGATGATGATCTCTGGCAAGGATCTTCCTGGTAGGAAGAATGACTGCAACCTGAACTTCACAAGCTGAATCCCAGGTTTGTGGCAAGTGCCCACATCCATCCACAGCAGGTAACATTAGCAAAGAGGGAGATGGTACAGGACTGCCCTCTGCTGTCATTACTGCAGGAAGGCAGTAGATAATACCAAGCTATCAGGGCTGGCAAACTTTTTTATTATTATTATTTAAAAAAAGCAATTTATTAGATTTTCCAATTAAACACATTTAAACAAAAACAAACCACACATACAATCACAAACACAACAACACATAATAAACATAATAGACACAAAATTTCTCTTCTTAGCATCTTATCAATCATTCCAAATTTCTTTGCCCTGCCGATCTTTGACTTCCCTCCTTCCCCCCCACTCGGTTTTCTTATTCACTCCTATCTCGCAGTTCCTTTATTTCATCTACTTAAAATCCATTCGTAGGATTTATTTCAGTCCTGCAAGTGTCTTTAAACTTCTGCAGTTCTTCTCCATATAGTCCACAAATTTACTCCAGTCCTTTTGGAACCTTGACTCTCCCTGGTTTCGGATCCTGCTAGTCAGTCTTGCTAGTTCCACATAGTCCATCATTTTCGTCTGCCACTCTTCAATCGTCGGTAACTCCTGAGTTTTCCATTTTTGGGCTAACAAAGTCCTAGCCGCAGTTGTCGCGTACGTAAATAATACTTGATCTCCTTTCATTATCTCTTGTCCTATAATTCCTAATAAAAAAGCTTCCGGTTTTTTGGGAAAAGTATATTTAAAAATCTTTTTCATTTCATTATATATCATTTCCCAAAATCTTTTAACTTTATCGCATGTCCACCACATATGATAAAATTCACCGCCTTTCTCTTTACATTTCCAGCATGTTTTGCTACTCATCCTAAACAACTTAGCCAATTTTACTGGTGTTAAATACCATCTATACATCATCTTCAAGATATTCTCTTTCAGGGTAGTACATGCAGTAAATTTCAGAGTTTGATTCCACAATTTCAACCACGTGTCATATTCAATATTACACCCAAAATCTTTTGCTAGGGCTGGCAAGCTTTGTGCATGTGCACACTTGTCAACATCCAGCTGTTTTCCCCACCCCAAGTTTGAACTATACTGTAAATGATCATGGGGAGAACTGGATTAGCGCTTAGTGGTTAAGGCCGCAATCCTGTGGATACTGATCCAGGAACAACAAGCCCCATTGAACAGACTGTGATCATTTGCTTCTGAGTGAGCCAATGTGGTGCAGTGGTTAGAGCAGACTTCCTCAACCGTGGGTCCCCAGAAGTTGTTGGACTACAACTCCCATCATCCCCGGCTAGGTCAGGGATGATGGGAGTTGTAGTCCAACAGCATCTGGGGACCCAAGGTTGAGAAAGGCTGGGATGGAGTATTGGACAAGGACGAGGGAGACCGAGATGCAAGCCCAAACCCAGTCATGGAGCTCACTGGGTGTCTGAATCTCAGCCTAACCTATCTTCGGAGGGATGTTGTGAGAAAATGGTGGCAACGGAGGACTACGTAGACAACTTGAGCTACGTGGAGGAAAGGGGGGATAAAACGTAATAAGTGTGCATGGGATTGCACCTTAAACTATGGGAATTAAGGAGCCAAATTCAAAGAAAGGGATCTTTTTAAAGCACACCCGTTATATTTTATGAGTTTTATTGAAGCTAAAGGGAGCAGACATAAAGATTTTAAGGAATGGCGCCTTAGTTATGGAGTCCTCTTCTCAGGGATGCTCAGCTGGCACCGACTCTGTTATCCTTTGGGCTCCAGATGAACACATTTCTTTTCTCCTAGATTCTTGTGGATTTTTAATAGATTTTTTTTTATTCTCCATGATGCTGCTGTGATTTCCCCCCTCTACCACTGCCTTTATATTGCTTCTTTTGTTTGTAGTTATTGATTTTGGCTGTTATTCAGTTTGTATAACTTGCTTAATTTTTGGGGTGGGGAGGATGGTGAGCTACTAAGGAAACTTTTGACTGAAAGGGTACCTAAATTAATCCTTTAAATCAATAAAACAAGGCTGTTTGGGAGCCAAGGCTGGGCTGACTGTGGAAGCACCTCGGGATGGAGTGTTCTGATGTCGAACAGGTTTCATATTTTTTTCCATTCCTAAGCTCAGTTCACCCCATTTCTGCATACACTGTGATGATGATGATGATTTTTTTAAAAAGACTGTATGAAAAATCTATCAGCTCTAAAGAAAGCAAACCATACGCCATTACTTTTAAAGGGACAATGGGGTCTTAGATCTTGGAAATACCTACATTTATCATGATCAGAATACACTGGTTAAAAGTGTGGTACTTACTGTAACGACTTCAGCACCCTTTTCTAGAAGAAAAGCAGTGTTTCCATACTGTTGGATGTGTTGGATTTGCGACGTCATCAAACCTTTCTGGAGTGCTGTCTTCAAAGAAATCTTTCTTCTTTGGCGATCACTCGTAGCCAAGTAAGATTGTCTTCCATAAACACGATTTTAACAATGGGTCCGTAAGTGAATGTGGAGACCAAATCTGGATCCACGAGTCCTTCCACAGTGGGGACATTGGTTTCCAGGCGGGAGTTGATCACGGTGTGGATTTGCCAAGTGTGCCTTCCTCTTAGCACGTTTCTCCCTTGCGTCCTGAGATCGAGTTTCTTCAAAGCCCATGACACCTTTGGTAAAGGCTGTTCTCCAACTGGAGTGCTCACAGTCCAGTGTTTCCCAGTTGTCATTGTTTATACTAAATTTTTAAAGATTTGCCTTGAGACAGTCTTTAAACCTCTTTTGTTGACCACTAGCATTACGCTTTCCGTTTTTAAGTTTGGAATAGAGTAGTTGCTTTGGAAGACGATCATCAGGCATCCGCACAACATGACCAGTCCAACGAAGTTGATGTTGAAGAATCATTGCTTCAACACTGGTGATCTTTGCTTCTTCCAGTACACTGATATTAGTTCGCCTGTCTTCCCAAGTGATGTGTAAAAATTTTCGGAGGTACCATTGATGGAATCTTTTGAGGAGTTGGAGATGGCGTTTATAAGTGGTCCATGTTTCACAAGCATATAGTAAGGTTGGTAGTACAATAGCTTTGTACTACCAAAAAAAATAAGCTTGATATGTAACATAACAATTGAAATGTCTCTTGCACCAGCACTACTTGGGTTTACAGCCCCACCCTTTCTAGGTTACCCTAATGATGACCACTTAGCCCAGGGGTCAGCAACCTTTTTCAGCAAGGGGCCGGTCCACTGTCCCTCAGACCATGTGGTGGGCCGGACTATATTTTGAAAAAATAAATAAATAAATAAATTCCTATGCTCCACAAATAACCCAGAAATGCATTTTAAATAAAAGGACACATTCAACTTATGTAAAAACACACTGATTCCTGGACCATCCACGGGCCGGATTGAGAAGGCAATTAGGCTGCATCCGGCCCCCGGGCCTTAGGTTGCCTACCCCTGACTTAGCCTTTCCATTGACAGCTGCCCATATGGAGATAGAGTAATCAAATGAAACGTCCTTACATAGGATGACAAAAGTCTGTAAATATATTGGGGAAAGTTTTTTTGTTTTTTATTGTTGTAACAATTCTTTTCTCAAAATCTTCTGTACCATAAAAAATAAATAAAAACGTTATTTATATTTTTTAAAAAAGAGTGCCAGTTTCATAAGGTGATCCCTAAGTAAACTGCCGCCAAGCTGTTAAGAGCTATACTATCTACTAATACTACCTTAAGCCATGCCCATTTATAACACAAAGTCTTGAGCGAACCAAATGGTTGGGCTGAGTGGCAAAAACTCCTTGTTCTCCTTAGGTGTAATTGCATGCCTTTATAAGTCACCTGTGTGATTTCAGGTCCCCACAGATAGGTGGTCACCTGACATAACCCATATTACAAGCATACCCGAAGCAGAAAGCTGAAACGGATAAAATGAAAGCGCAATTGCAGCCGACACAAGTTGGTGAGCCAAACTGTAGGTGCTCCTTAGCGCTCTGGTTCTCAGATTCCTTCCAGGTCCTCTTGCATGAGGTGTTGGGATGCTGAGATGCTGCTTAGAAGGGTCTGCGTGCGGTTAAGGCAGATCGAGTGGGAGACCTCAAGATTCCTGTGCTGCCTCTTTTCCTTTGATCTCTGTGCTGACCTGTCCTTTGAAGTCCAAGGGATGTATGCATCCCGGTTCACTTTCGTCTCTCCCCTCACACTTTTGAGGTCTTTATGGGTGCCTTTTGAGAGCAAAGAAGGCAACCTGGCTTCTTTGCCCCTCCAGCTGGTTAGTTATCCAGAACCCTTTCCTATGAATTATGCACTTCCCTTGATAAACACCAGTTTCATTATTTTATACAGTGGTACCTCGGGTTAAGAACTTAATTCGTTCTGGAGATCCGTTCTTAACCTGAAACTGTTCTTAACCTGAGGTACCACTTTAGCTAATGGGGCCTCCTGCTGCTGTCGCCATGCCTCCGGAGCACAATTTCTGTTCTTATCATGAAGCAAAGTTCTTAACCCGAGGTACTATTTCTGGGTTAGCGGTGTCTGTAACCTGCAGTGTCTGTAACCCTAGGTACCACTGTACTAAGTCTCAGTTTTCAAATTAAAGATGTGCTCCAAAGATCCATTTCACCAAACTTTACTTCTGCTGTTGCGTACAAACTTCAGAGGCCAACAGGAGATTCCTTTGGGCTTACCATTTACCAGGGCATCAGGGATGTTTAGTTCCTGCACCAGGGATAGACAGTGGGCTGGGCTGTGGGGGGCCAGGCCCAGAAGTCAATTGATCTGCCCCTTCCACCCAGCAACCCTATCCAATCTCTTAAGGCGCAGCTGATACTGTGAAGACTGTGCCACTTGCAAAGAGAGAGAAGAGGCTTGTTTTCAAGAGTTGAATAAGGAAACGGAGAGGTCCTACCAACCCTGTCCAAAGAACAGCTCAACCAGATCAGATCATGGGGCGGAGGCCATTGGGGTGGGGATGCTTTCTTTGGCTTCATTAAGGCCTCCCCAGATCAGAATGTTTATTCGGCTTTACGCCCATCATAAAACACAACACAACAAAATAAATCAAATAAAACAGCGGACTCGTTCAAGCCACAAGTAATATAACACAATTCACAGCTCACAAGGACAAATATTAACAATTAAAAAAGAAAAGTTTAAGATTATGATTAAAAAATTTAGGCACCACGCTAAAATCAATATATGATGTCATTATAGAAAATTCTTATAACTATAAATAATCTGCTAACATTCCATTCCGTCTCTTGTACGAGAGGATGGCTGTTAGGAATTTAGCAACCTGTAGAGTAATATAAGGATCCACATCTTGAAGAACCCAGGCAAGCTGTAGGTCAACTGGTTTGTCAGCCATAGGCTGGATTATGGAATTTAGTATACTAGCACGAGCCGAACTGTACACAGGGCTTGTGGTGGGGGCAGAAGTAAAAGTATAAGGCATGGGGTTAAGGGAGGTCACTACCTGACAGTCTCTCCAAAAGAGTGGAATTTGCGAGGGGATAAAAAGCAGTCTCAGACTCTTAAATGAAGCTCAAGCAGTAGAAATATGACACGAAATGAGATTTCAACTGAATATTAGGGGGAACTTTCTGCGGGTAGGAGCTGTTCAATGGTGGAATGGTTAATCTTGGAGGGTGGTGGGCTTTCCTTTCATTGGATGCTTTTGGGCAGGGGTTGGGTGGTAATCTTTGAGGGATTCGATAGTCATGGTATCTGCATTAAGGTTACCAGATTTTTTTCAATGAATCCGGGGACACATTAATCTACATGTTCGGGACGTTGATGCTGCAGCGATGACGGTGGCAGAGGGGCCGCCGCCGCCTTGACCTCAATCACCATGTATCCCTTTCCTCTGAGGTTTCTATCTCCTTTCTCCATGAGCCCAGGCAGCCCCTGAGTTGTTGGTTGTTCGGGGTGGTGGTGGAGGTGAAGCAGTGCGTGGTGGGTCAGGCATGGAAGGCGGAGAAGGAGGGCCGAGGGCAGCTCGGGCAGCGCGATGCCTCCCTTCCCATTGGAGCAGCCCCATCCCAACTCCTACTTGCGTGCAAGCAGGAGGGGGCGGGGATCCCTCAGCTGGGAAGGGAGGCTTCCTGTTGCCTAACTGAGAGATCCCTGCCCCCTCTGATAGGCAGCATGAAGCCTCCCTTCACAGCTGAGAGAGCCCTGCCCTGCTTCTGCTTGCACGCAAGTAAGAGTCGGGAGGCTGCTCCGATAGGCAGCATGAATCCTCCCTTTGCAGCTTAGTTGCTGGGGTCAGGGAAGGTGGAGGCAGCCCGGAAGCTGCATCTTAGTGCCCCTACACCACCATCAATCATATGGGGACTTCTGAGCAGCTCCTGAAGCCAGCCAGAGCCAACTGCTCTGGGCTGCTGAGACTGCCACTGCTGTGTTTCCCGGGGACATTGGATGGAATCCGGGGACATTCTGGGGATGGAATTTGTCCGGGGACTTATTCGCAAATCCGGGGACTGTCCCCAGGAAATGGGGACGTCTGGTAACCCTAATCTGCATTGCAGCCAGTTTGACTAGATGACCCTTGGGGGCCAATACCAACTCCACAATTCTATGATTTTATGCTGGCACTAAAGACTCAGTTCCTGTCAAATGAGCCTTCCCAACATGGGGAACGACAAGCGATACTCTAGCAGATGATTGCAGTGATCAAGCTGGAATATAAGGGTTCAAGTGGTTGGTTTGTAAGCACTTAGAGAAAGATTCTGTGATTACAAAGACTCAGCATGGGTTTCTGAAAAACAATTCAGGTTATGAGAAAAGAGCATCTGATTAATCATCAGGAATTACTTTCAGACACTAAGAGTTGCTTGACAGTGGAACAGACTCCCACAAGAGGTGGTGGATTCTCCTTCATTGGATGGTGGGATGGCCATCTGTCATGTATGATCTAGTTGAGATCCCTGCATTGCAGGGGGTTGGACCAGATGACCCTCAGGGTCGCTTCTAACTCTACAATTCTGTGATTCTATAATTGTAACACGTGACGGGATGGAAATCACTGCTTTCTTGCTTCCCTTGCCCTACTCCGGCCTCTTTTGACAGTATCCCTAAAGCCGGTCCAAAGGTTTTAGTATGGGGTAGTTTTTGTAGGCTTGCTCTTAAAGTTTCTGCCTTTTGGTGGCCCTCTGTGTTTGAGCGTTGCCTCTCGCTTTGCTCACAGATCATCATTCTCTTTTCCTGTGCCGCTTTTTCCTTTCTCTTTCTTTTGTCCCTGGCACCGTGGAAATTCCCCGGGTTTTGCTTTGGTACAGCAGAGGGCAGTCCTCCCCACCTTCATCCTCTCGCCTTCTTGCTGTAATCCTTTCATATTGACTTAACTTTTCCTTTAATTTGCCTGGCTGGGTTCCCTTGCCATTTAATTACATTTTCTAATTAAAAGGGTCAAGCTTGACTCCAAGTCAGAACTGGGAGTGCTGTGATAATTGTTCTAAGTTGCGTCGCCGCTCCTTGGGGCACGCCTGGGGAAACAGGGGCATCTGAGCCTCTGAAGTGACTGACAGTGGAGAATTGTTTTGGTTCCAGCCTCAGCTGCCCAATGCGCTCCAGGCTAGCGAGGGCATCTTTGCTATGTATGTGGCGAGTCTTCTGGCACATTTGGGGCACTCTTAAGAGCAGTAGAGAGGGAGACACACAGGCTTGTCCTCTCAGCACTATTCAGAGCCACCTCCATGAAAATGAACAATGGGACAGATTTCGGTGGCTCTGTAACTCAAATTTAGGCATTTCTACATCCTTTCATACATTACTGTTTTTGTGTACAGCAGGCATGCTAAAAAAGAAAGAAAGAAAAAGTCCGAAGAGAGGAGGAGACTGTTTACTCTCATGAGCCCCTAAAAATCCTTAAGGACTTGACTTCAGTTGTAGGCATAGAATTGGAGAGTTGGAAGGGACCCCAAGGGTCATCTAGTTCAACCCCCTGCAATGCAGGAATCTCAACACACATGAGATCACACTTGCAAATCAGCAAGGGATGAGGGAATCCCAGCTTCATGGCATGAGTCATGCAGCCAGGATTTTACATGGTACCCTTATTCAACTTTTTCACACTGAAAGGTGATGGGGAGGGGGAATAACTAACATTATTTGGGCTGCACTTTTTACTTTGATAGCAGTTGCCAAGGAGGAGAGGGGACTGAGCAGTTATCTGTTCCAGGTGATGCTCTTTGATCTAGGGATTAGGCTATGGCTAACGGTTGGGTATGTATGGGAAGTTAGGGGAGGAGTAGTAACTCTGCTTGTGAACATGATGTGCTCCTTTTGGGGTAGTTTGTCCATCTTTGGTCCCCACCCTACATTCAGCTCTCACTTGTGGCTCCCAGAAGCTGTTGGCAAGTGAGGGTGACCACACCCCAGAAATGGCTTCGCCTCAAACCCTCGGCGAGCTAAGGGAAGTCTTTGAATGCAAAGACAGCCTCCAGTGGACTGAGCGGACAAGACCAATAGTGGGTCCAATAGCCAAAAAGGCAGTTTAGGTTCTGCATATGCTGTAGAAGGAGGTGAAATGCAGGTGTGGCTCGTCAACTTGGAAAGGTAGCCCCTCTAGGAGAAGGAAAACTCTGATCCTAAGCCTTTTGCTGCCTTGCAGCCATATTCATTCATGAGGAAGCCTTCGGGAATAAGCGCCAAGGAAAAATCTGTACCTGCTGCCTTGCGGGACATCATTGGGAGAAGAAAAGGCTAAGGAGTGAATCCTACGCAGATCCATAGTGGAGTCCTGAATACAGTTGGATGGCAAAAGAAGAAAATGAAAATATGCAAACTGTCATCCACGCATTTTGCAGCTGTATGCTTGCAATTTTCAGAACGTAACTGCGTTTTGAAGCTTGAGACTCTAATTAGAGGTAGAGCAGGACTTGCTGCTCAATAGTGGCACTGACTTCATTTACATTCTTCTACCAGGATTACTGAGCACTTTTGGCACAACCAAGACAGAGTGTTGGAGAGCTTCTAAAAACGAACAAGCAAACGATTGTACAAAAAGAAGAAAAGCCTATGAAGAAATGGAAACGAAACTGTATTGGAGTTACAAAATAATAAATGTATGTCACCTGTTTCCTCGAGAAGCAGCTTTATGCATACGATTCTGAAGCTGCCCACTTTTTGATACGGCCCTGTCCACTACTGGGATGCAGTTCCTGAGAGCTTTCCACCAGAGTGATGTGAGTCATCATCTGAAAAATATTTTCCCCCTCCTGTTTTAAGTGATGACGCAGTTCACATATGCCAAGACCATAGTGGGATGGAGCCTATTGGGAAATGCCAACCAGAGCCTGTTGTGAACATTTGCATGGTAAACATTTTAATGTTGAAGAACCAACTGCCCGTCTCCCACTCCGGCACACCACACCACCATGAGTTTCTGCTTGCTTTGGGAAGGACTGTCAAATATTGAAGCTGTTGCAGGTGTCATGAATTTGAATACCTGCCCATTATCAAGGTTTTACACAGCACACAGTTTTTGCTGAGATGCTGCCTTTCCATAGCTTAAAACTATGCTCAGGGCAACTTGCAACATGAAAAGATCCACACAATTACAAAAATAACAATAAATAAATACATAAAAAAGACCCAACAAAATCAAATAATTTCCACGTACACTGTAGTAAGATCTAAAAATGAAGATACAAGAAATTAACAGAAATAACAGCTACAACAACAACAACAAAAAAAACCCAAATAACACCCCAGCCCAAGAGTCTGCTTTTGTAGCTGGAGTCAGTCAGGTCTCTGCCCTCTCAGGCCAGGTGGGGAAAGCCTGCCAGGCAGGGAGCAGGTATTCCAGGACTCCCAGCCAAGATGCAAAGGGAGGTTTTGCCCTTAGAGGCCCCCTGAAAGCCAGCTTGTCATCGCCAAGGAGCTCTGCTAAGCAACCAGCCTTCCCACAAGGTGGACAAGAGGCAAAAGAGAACTGTGCCTCTCACAGAACAGATGCTCTGAAGGACGCAGGTGGGTTGCTGTTTCTATGGTGCAGCTCTGAGGTGGTGCAGGAGATGATGCCAACAGGGTGTCTTGCCACCGTAAGAGAATACTGCCCTGAACATCTGTCACACACGTGATTTCTGCAAGTGGGATTTTGCACCTGTCTGAGCCTTTTAATAAAGAGATTACAGCTCATTTGCAGAGTGAAAGGGGGGGGATGAAGGATAGTTTCCTAGCCTTCCAGGGAGGCAGGCTCACTGGCCACCTCTTAATTGCTTTCTAATGTAAAATTTGCAACATCCTCCTAAGCCCTTCAAAGTAGATTACAACTTTGTGGGCCATTTATGTGCCATTTCCCTAAGGAAAAGGCGACCTTGGCAACTTGGTCGGCTGACCGTTAAGGAACATTCCCTGCTTTCCGACACCTTGCAAACCCTAAACTCCACACACAACAAAACCAAATTCATTTGTGAAAAAGCAGCAGGGAAAGAAGCAAATTAAGTTCAACAAGCTAAAGTGTTCACAGAGTGCTTCACATACTGTACATCACTGCAGTTACAGTTACATCTACTGTACATCAACTCTGAATGGCAGGTTAATTACAGGAGTAGCCAGCATGATGACCTCCATGTTAAAGGTAAAGGTAAAGGGACCTCTGACCATTAGGTCCAGTCGTGACCGACTCTGGGGTTGCACGCTCATCTCGCATTATTGGCCGAGGGAGCCGGCGTACAGCTTCCAGGTCATGTGGCCAGCATGACAAAGCCGCTTCTGGCGAACCAGAGCAGCACATGGAAACACCGTTTACCTTCCCGCTGTAGCGGTTCCTATTTATCTACTTGCATTTTGACGTGCTTTCGAACTGCTAGGTTGGCAGGAACTGGGACCGAGCAACGGGAGCTCACCCCGTCACAGGGATTCGAACCGCCGACCTTCTGATCGTGTTACCTCCATGTTACTGGACTACAATTCCCTGCCCTGGGAGTCCTCATAAGGGATCTGGTCCTGGAGGAATAACTGTGAGGGGAGAGACTTCACCAGGGAAGGCCTACTTCCACCTGCCTTGCCCCACCCTCCATTCTCTGCTTCTCAATTTGTATTGTATTATTTTATGCACTGTTACTTGCCGTCTTTTTTATTGATTATAGTATAGAAATTATTTATTGTAATTGTTAAGAGTGGATTTCTGTTTAATTTTTATATGCTGATATCATTATTCTATACTATTCTAATGATTGTTGAATCTTCCTTTATTTGATGTAAAGGTAAAGGCGTAAGGGGACCCCTGACCATTAGGTCCAGTCGCAGACGACCCTGGGTTTGTGGCGCTCATCTCACTTTACTGGCCGAGGGAGCTGGCGTATAGCTTCTGGGTCATGTGGCCAGCATGACTAAGCTGCTTCTGGCGAACCAGAGCAGCGCACAGAAACGGCGTTTACCTTCCTGCCAGAGCAATACCTATTTATCTACTTGCACTTTGACGTGCTTTTGAACTGCTAGGTTTGCAGGAGCAGGGACCGAACAATGGGAGCTCACCCCATCGCGGGGATTTGAACTGCCAACCTTCTGATCAGCAAGTCCTAGGCTCAGTGGTTTAGACCACAGTGCCACCCGCTTTACTTGATGTAGGTTGCTTATTTTAAAGCTATGCTTTATTATCACATTTTTGTATTGCATTAGATTGTTATAAGGTTCTTTGTTTCTTCAATTTGTCAACCGCCTTGAGTATCGTAAGATAGAAAGACGGTATACAAATTAAAAGTGGTGATGATGATCATCCTTGACCACTGGGGCCGAGGGGAATAGACACATCACAAAGGCTGCCTTGGGTTCATACTATTCTCTCTCTCTCTCTCTCTTTCTCCCCCCTCCCCCACACAGCGGAATCAGAGGAGGGGAAGGGATGGGAGCAAATACAAAATAATAACTTGAATTTTGGCTAATGAGTGTTGCCATAATTCATGGATTCTGGCTTGCAAGGTACCGTTGGGAGGAGACTGGTGCCAGCTCAAAACATTTTGCTGCCTGAGCAGCAAAAGGACAAGTTGGCACCATCACCCACCCTATTCCATGTGCAGACGCCAGGCAGGGCAGGGCAAGGTGCGTGGGGCAAACAGGTCTGTGTCCCACCTTAACCCCTAATTCTCATGTGCCACCTTCCCCCCCAAGCAGGGGTGCCAACTTGAATAAAATATGGGGGGGGCAAGTAAACCGCACCCCGCATAATAATTGATCAGATGATGGAGCGCACCTACACTATTTGAATGGCAATGCCCATCAACTTGGGGGAGGGAGCCCCCTCAAATATTTGTGGGGGGGTGAAGGGACCTTGGCCCCTAGGAGTTGGCTCCTATACCCCCAAGCACTAGCTGCCTAAGGTGATGAGAAAGAATAAGAATACAAAGGCTGCTTAATTTGTCCCTGCCAGGTCATTCCCAGGGACACCCAATTTCCTGCTACACATAGCAGATCACAAAGCAGAATTGCCTGGAAACCCCACTTCTTAAATGAAGTGTTTGGAAGCCAGGGCTGTTGGTTGGAAGTTAATCGGTTTATGATCAGATTACTAACTAATCCTTATGTAAAGGGACAACACTGAGTAGCAATGAGACTGTTACTATTTTCACTGTCAGGCGGCTGTAAGCTGCTTAGGCAACAGAGATACTTGGCTCTTTGTTACAATATTTGCACTTTATGCATAATGAGTTACTCAGGACTGTCCATTGATACAATTCTGCAAGGGAAATATAATCACATCTATTAAAATTAAATTTAACTAACCTTTTGGAACATACTCTTAGGTTATGTACACATTATATTCCAGACCCTCCAAGTGCCCCTGTTTTCCAGGGACAGTCCTGGATTTACAGAAGCCGTCCTGGTTTCTGATTTGATCCCGGAATGTCTCGCTTTTCCTTAGGGCGTCCCTATTTTCATCAGAGAAATGTTGGAGGGTATGGAGTTATGTGACCCCTGAGCCAAGGAGATAAATAATATACAACCTTTAGAAAACATCTGAAGGCAGCCCTGTGTGGGAAGTTTTTTTAATGTTTCATGTTATATTATGTTTATATGTTGGAAGCCACTCAGAGTGGCTGGGGCAACCCAGTCAGATAGGTGGGGTATACATAATTAAATTGTTGTTGTTGTTGTTGTTGTTGTTGTTGTTGTTGTTGTTGTTGTTGTTATAGAATAGGGTGTCCCTATTTTCATTGGAGAAACGTTGGAGGGTATGTACATTCTGCATCAGTCTCTACAGCAGGCGCTGCAACCTTCTAACTGTTTGACCTCGCCCCTAAAAGCTCACTCCTCCATTGTCTCCCAAGACAGAAGGGTGCCAACCAACCAATAATTTACTCTTGCTTCTGTGGGCTCCTACCATTGGTGATTAAGCCACAATCCATATGTACCCTGCAGTTTCTTGAGAAGTGCTTCTATTGATGTGATTTCCCTAAAACCAGCTTCCATCCAGTTTGAAAATGTAAGCTGCTGTTATCTGAGGTGTGTACATTTCAAGCAGCTGTTGTGCACATGTGCAGATGTCAGTGCCTGTGCAGGTGGCAGAATCGTTGACTGGGCGTCTGGAGGGAGGGGGGTTGTACGTGCCAGGAACAAATCAGGTAATGGATCATTCAGTGAATTAATTCCTGCCCCCCACCCCCGATAAAAACGCAGCCTGATAATGCATCGGGGGAAGTGATCCTGCTGCAAGCCACTAATGTGTACGCAGTCAAAAACATGTTACTGGTCTACAAAAGAATAATAACTTAGGCTTTGTCACGCTCAGAAATAGACAGCAAACCTGCGACTAGGCTGTGTCATCTCAGATTGCAAATTGTTGAGGAAGGAAGGAATCCCTATATGCTTGGGAGAGGCTGGGTTGGGGGCAGGGCCATCTTAAGCATATCCGGTGCCCTGGCGCCATGGTGCGACGGATCCCTCCGGCGCCCCACCTGTCCCGTTTCCCAGCGCGGCGCCCCCCTGGCAGCCTGACGCCCTGCGCCACCCAGTTTGGCCACCTGGTTGGGGGAGCTGATCGAGCCCACATCCTCCAGGTTCACCAACTTTGTAGTATGTATACATTAAATCTATCTATCTATCTATCATCTATCTATCATCTAGAAAGCCTGTGATTATTCTAGTTTTCTTCTAGGTGATTTAAGCAACAACAAACAGGTTAAGAATTTTAAAAGAGTGCCATTGGATTGTGCCAAAGGCCTATCTAATCCAGTACTCTGGAACCCACAGTGGCCAACCAAGTGCCTTTGGAAAGTCTGCAAGCAGGATATGGATGTCCCCTCTGCTGGTGTTTTTCTCTAGCCCCTGATATTCAAAGGCGTAGTTCCTCTGAACCTGTACCCCTCTGAACCCCAAAGCAAATAGCTCTTGAAATCCATGAGTTTTTCTGATCCTCTTTTAAAGCCACCTAAGCTAGCATGTGTCAGTGTGTCCTGTGGTAGAAAATTCCACAGATTAAAAATGTGTTCTGTCAAGGAGTACTTCCTTTTGTCTCTTGCGTATCTCCTGCCAATCAGTTTAACTGGATGACCCTGGGTTCTACTAGTTTGAGAATGGGAGAGAAACATTCTGTCTGCCCAACGTAATTTTATAATCCTCTGTCATGTTGCTCTTCTTCTTCTTCTTCTTCTTCTTCCTCTTCTTCATGAAAATCTGTGTGTGTTGGAACTCTCTGTGGCAGCTATTCATTCATTTTCCTTGTGTGCCCTTGATGTCTCTTCCTCTGTATTGGCAAGATCCATGCTGGAGCTGCTTGGGTGTTGGCCAGGGACGAAGGGGGTGAGTGAAAATCTATATCAGGAACAAGTGGGGAGTGAAGATGTACATTGGGAACAAGCAGGGGAATCACGTCAACCTTACCTGATAGTTGAAGTGGGAATCAGAGCCCTTTGCGGGGTAAAGGGACTTGCTCTGAACCACACCAGGCAGAACCCAGGATGACAGCCCCTGCCATTTCCAACCTAGGGATGGGAGGAGACCAGCAACGCCTCCCATTCATGAAGAGGTATTGAGGGACGGTGCCAAGGAGGTGGTAGAGCCAGCCTCCAAGGAGTGCCCTGCAGTTGTCACCAGCAGCAGGCAATGAATTCCTTGGAGGCCAGATCTGCTTCCCCTGTGGATGCTGCTGCCCGAGGCACTCGCTTCTCCTTGCCCCATGGGTGAGCCAGCCCTGGCGAAAGCCCCAGCAAATTATGCAGCTGCCTGTCAGGATCCTGCTTTCTCCACCTAGATATCTCTGTGAGTGATAGGCCTGAGGGTTTGTTTCTGCGTGACTTGGAGGGATTCACTGCCTGCCATGTCCTCATTAGTCTTGATTGGCATTCTCGAGGGGATTGATTGAAAGGCCAGGACTGAGAGGTTAGAAAAAGAGACTGAACAGAGGCTGGATTTCAAGTAAAGAAGGTGGTACTGTATGTTGTTAATAATAGTTAGGACCCTCTCAATTTATTTACTCAGAAATGTTGCTTTTTATCTTACCATTGTCTAATCCTGTTTTCTATTACTTTTGTTGCTGTTCTTGTCATATATATTGGGAGTGAGGGAAGATGTTAGGAGAACCACAATTCTTCTGATCTGATAGAGCAGGGGTTCCCAACAAAATTTTCTCGAGGACCCCTCATCGAGCCGCTATTGTGACAAGGACCCCCATTAATTCCTAATCCTAAAATTAAAAAGTGAAGCCGACGCGCGCAAAGCATCTTGGGGAGGTGAGTGTTTAGAATGTGCGCGCTGCCTCTTTGCAAAACAGTAGTGTTTGTAAAGCGCCACCTAACGGCATACAGCAGAACTACTGCCTCTATCTAATTCTAGTTTTGCGCTAGACTCTGCTCATGCAGGAAGCGGCCAAAACAAAATATCTGTTATCATACGAAATATATTTAATATATTTTTAATATATTTTTTATTCTAATAGCATCTTGCGGACCCCTCTGGCATAGCTCATGGACCCCTGGGGGTCCACGGACCACCTGTTGGGAACCACTGTGATGGAGAATAAATATGACCGCTCTCTTCTTCCCTGAAAACAGGAATGAATACCTGGTCCTAGGCTATTCCCACACGAGGGAACAGCTGCAGCCAACAGAGGGCCTTTTGCAAAGATAGGTTTCCCT
This sequence comes from Zootoca vivipara, assembly GCF_965207765.1. Classification (NCBI taxonomy): domain Eukaryota; kingdom Metazoa; phylum Chordata; class Lepidosauria; order Squamata; family Lacertidae; genus Zootoca; species Zootoca vivipara. The sequence continues at coordinate 6,835,388 of NC_142598.1, forward strand.
TGAGCAAAGCTGGCTGGAAGATTCTCATTTATTATTTGGGGTTGAAGTCAAATGGCTGTGTTAGTGGCACTCAAGTGAGCTCCCTGGGGCGTAAGGCTAGGGAAAGTTTATGGACGTTCTGGGCTGCCCAGATGACAAGACCTGGCTGACTTGGCTTTGCTGACATGGTCCAAAGGAAAGCAGAGCAATACATTTGGCACCAGCCTGGCTGCAGGCACCACCCAACTGCCTTAGGGACTCCTCTCCAGATTTGTGCAGGGTTTACTCCTTAGCCTTTTGTTCTCCTGAATATATGCTGCAAGGGCTGTGCAGGTTCTATAGTGTCTGCTGATCAGAAGTATTGCTCCAGTCTCTTCCCCAAAACACCCTCCGTTAATTTAGACAAGTTTTATATTGTTTTGGTATTGGGCAACAACAGCAATATATTGTTTAAAGGGAGTCCCCAGTATTTTCCCTGAGATTCTAAGATGGATAAATCTGAATTGATAGAACAGCAAAACATTCACATCAGGTGTGTTCAGTGAAGTGTAATTGTTGGGGTTTTTAAAATGACAGTTTTATGGGCATTTATTTTTCTTGGCTTGTAATGGGAATATTGACTATGATTGTACATTATGGCATATGCATCATGTTTGCTGATGGGTCTGCAAATGAGATTTCTACTGATTGTGTCCATTCTTTTCACTCTTGATGCCTGCTCAGTTTTAGGGGGAAACAAACCTTAGTGGAATATCTCACCAGTTGAGTGAAATTAATGTAACCAACAGCCTAGTCCTAGATATCTTTAATTAGATGTTTGTTTATCAGAGTTTAGTGAAATGTATGTCTTGGGAAATATGTTTAGGATTGAACCCTTGCAGGCAAAACCTGTGCATGTTTGTTGTTGTTGTTGTTTAGTCGTTTAGTCATGTCCGACTCTTCGTGACCCCATGGACCATAGCACGCCAGGCACTCCTGTCTTCCACTGCCTCCCGCAGTTTGGTCAAACTCATGTTCGTAGCTTCGAGAACACTGTCCAACCATCTCGTCCTCTGTCGTCCCCTTCTCCTTGTGCCCTCCATCTTTCCCAACATCAGGGTCTTTTCCAGGGAGTCTTCTCTTCTCATGAGGTGGCCCAAGTATTGGAGCCTCAGCTTCAGGCTCTGTCCATCCAGTGAGCACTCACGGCTGATTTCCTCCAGAATGGATAGGTTTGATCTTCTTGCAGTCCATGGGACTCTCAAGAGTCTCCTCCAGCACCATATTTACACCTAACTAAGTACAGTGGTACCTCGGGTTAAGAACTTAATTCATTCTGGAGGTCCGTTCTTAACCTGAAACTGTTCTTAACCTGAGGTACCACTTTAGCTCATGGGGCCTCCTGCTGCTGCTGCCGCGCAGCCACACGATTTCTGTTCTCATCCTGAAGCAAAGTTCTTAACCCCGAGGTACTATTTCTGGGTTAGCGGAGTCTGTAACCTGAAGCATCTGTAACCTGAAGCGTCTGTAACCCGAGGTACCACTGTAAGTGTACATAGACTTTCAATTGTAATCCCAAAACTGCTATTCTTATTTAGTACATTTATTGTTCTTTATTCATTGCCTGTACAGTATTTATCTTTGAAGACGGTTATTATATCTCCTCTAAGCCACCCTTTCCCCAGGCTAAACATCTCCAGCTCCTTCAACCATTCCTCATAAGGCTTGGTTTCCAGACCGTTGATCATCTTGGTCGCCTTCCTTTGCACATTCCAGCTTGTCAATATGGTGGACATAGTATTCCGGGTGTGGTCTGGCCAAGGCAGAATAGAGTGGTACTATTACTTCCCTTGAGTTGGACACTAGACTGGACACTAGCCAAGTGTCCCCCATCTTATATTTGTGCAGCCGGTTCCTCCTGCCTAAGTGACAACCTGACATTTGTCTACACTGAAATTCATTTTGTTAGCTTGGGCCCAGTTCCCCAATCTATTAATGTCAAATTGCCTTCTGTGGCATTAGCTATCCCTCCCAGTTAGTAAGAAATGGCTTCAGCGAGACATCTTGGAAGAAATGGAAGCCAGTGTGCAGAGAGTTAACAAAATGTGGCGTCTATCAGACAGATGTGATCACCCAAAGCAATTTCAAATGTGTTTGTGGGTGAGAGGTTGGATTGCACATAATTACACTATAGTCGTACCTCGGTTCAAGTATGCTTCGGTTTGAGTACTTTCAGTTTAAGTACTCTGCGGACGCGTATGGAACGGATTAATCCACTTTCCATTACTTTCAATGGGAAAGTTTGCTTCAGTTTAAGTACCCTTCAGTTTGAGTACTCCACGGACTGTCTGCAATGGATTAATCCACTTTCCACTACTTTCAGTGGAAAAGTTTGCTTCAGGTTAAGTACGCTTCAGGTTAAGTACGGACTTCCAGAACCAATTACACTCATACTTTGGGTTAAGTACACTTCAGGTTGAGGACTCTGTGGACCCGCCTGGAACAGATTAATCCACTTTCCATTACTTTCAATGGGAAAGTTTGCTTCAGGTTAAGTACAGACTTCCAGAACCAATTGTGTACTTAAACCGAGGTACCACTGTAGTAAGGAAAAAATAGCAATGAATCCCCACATGGATTTCATTAATTTATTTCTTTGTTAAAAGTGTACCTCAGCCCACCCTCCAAGGAGCTCAGGGCATTGTCCTCCCCCTACCCATTTTATCATTACAACATTACAACAACCTTGCCAGAGTTAGACTCCTCATGGCTGAGTGAGGATTTGAACCTGCATCTCTCCTGTCCTACAGTCTGACACTTTCCCTATTGCACCAGACTGACTCTCATATAAGTGGTTCATATAATGGATGTGTATAGACTTTTGCTTTAGGCACACATTGCTGCCAGGCTCCATACTGAGGGTTTCTTTTAAGCGCATACTTAAGTTTCTCAGCTTGCTACCGTCAGTCACCTCATCCTCTCAGCGCCTGTGCCCCACTCCTGCGACACCTGTCACAGTTAGCTAGTAACAATTTTATTGTGGAGCTTGACCACCTGCAAGGTGGCTGAACTGTTTCAGCTCTCAGACCAGTTTCTGAAGGGGATACATGAAACCCCCCAAAAAAGTATTTGGTGGCTTGGAGCAAGCCATGCTCGCCTGGCTCAGTTTCCCCACCTGTAAAATGAACAAAGTAGGGATTTCGACAGACCATTGTTATGAGAGTGTCTCATGAGGATTGTAAATAACAGGAAACAAACTTTTCGGACCCAGGAGTGGACTTTAATTTCAGCTTGCAATATGGGACCCACTATTAACTTTTTACCATGTATGATTGTCTGTCTTCAGCGAGAACAGTGAGACAGAATATTCAAAACAAAAATGGTCATTATCTTGGGGGTGGGGGTGGGGAATGTTATTCTATGGTGATATTCCCGTTCCATTAGGAACTGGGCAAAAATCCAGAGCAGCATGCTTGCCAATTACCAAAAGCTTTTATGTTGGATTAGCCGTCTTGCTTTGATCAGTTTTAATTGGCCAATTAAAATTGTACAGTAATAAATTAGACATTTAATGAAGTTAACATTTTCGCTTTACTATTTAGCACAGTTTATTGTTTGGAAACAAGTTCCTGGAGCACATGACTCAGCTGGGGTGGTGCCCTTCCGGGCTCCAATGAGCAATTGAGGAGGTCCAGGGGGGATTGTGGGCAGAGAGGCAGCAGCACTCTCAGAAATGGTGCCTTGCATGCAGCTGTCAACCCTTGGCAGAAACACTGACTGAGCCACTTCTCAGTGTGCCACTTCTGAGATGGCCAGTGCCTTACTCCCTAATAATAACGTGCAAATAAGGGATGGATAAAACGGTTTGGAATTGGACTGCATACAGGAGTTGGTTTGGGATTTCCAGGGGCTGGTCACCAGGCGGAGGAGGGGGGATTTTAGAACAGTGGATAAGTGAGATGCTAGAATGTTAATTGTATAATTTTAGTGAACAATTAAGAGGCTAAAGGGAATAATTAGAGTAATAAGAAATTTGTTATGTGATATAAGTAATTTTTATATAAGGTATTATTTTAAGAATTAAATGGAGATGTTAATAATGAAAAATTGCTAAACAGAGGTTATAATTAGACTCGGGAAGGGAGGAGCGAGGAAGTCAAAGTTATGATAGAGTTACGAACATTAGATTGGTTCTTTTTATGTCTTTCTTCTTTGTTTCTTTTTTCCCTTCTTTTTATTTCTTCTGTTTTGTTTTTTGCCTTTTTGCAATTCCCCCCCCCTTCTTTTTCTTTTTTGATGTCTGTTTATGATATGATGTAAGACGGGGATGTGAATGGAAATTTTAAGTTGAAAATGTTAATAAATATAATTTTAACAACAACAACAACAACAACAACAACATTTTATTATGTATATGCTGCCCATCTGACTGGGTTTCCCCAGCTGCTCTGGGCAGATCCCAACAGAAAATAGTAAAAACACAATACGATACACAATACAAAAAGAATGGGCATCTTCCTTCTGCACCAAGCCGCCCTGGAAGAGGATTGTCAGACCTTTGCCTCAGTGTCTGCCCTTTTCCTGGTTCAGTAGGCCAGAGTAGCCGTGGCGAACCTTTGCACCAAGCCATGCCCACTTACACCTGGCATGCTGCATGACATTCGTTAAAGTCCTTATGTTCAAAAGAATTTCAGAGTGATGTACAGAAAAAAATAAATCAAAACACAATAGTAATGAAATGCAATACAACAGTTTCAGAATACAGTGGTACCTCAATTTTTGAATGTCTCCGTTGACGAACGTTGCGGAACTCGGACACCGGAAACCCAGAAGTAAATGCTTCCGTTTTCGAACGCTTCCTGTTTGAGTTTTCCGTTTTGAGCCTTCCGTATTGAGCATTCTGTTTTTGAATGTTTCGGAATTCGAATGGTCTTCCAGTACAGATTACGTTCCCAAACTGAGGTACTACTGTACTATACAAAGTAGAGGTCCAGTACAATACAAAAGAATGTAAAAGTCATGGACAAAATAGAGATCAAATGTAAAAGAGATCAACCAAAATGAAAATCAGTGTAGCTGAAATGCATTTCTTTTTTAAAAAATCGAACAATATACTTACTACATTGGATTTACGGAAGAGGGAAGGGTGTGATGGCCTTATCCTTGCCTTTTTTGCCAATTGATCTGGAAGCAAAATTAAAATTAATGGTGAGGCTAATTCCACACAGACACACTCATGTGGATACCCTCCCTGTCTACTTCATCACGACTAGAACTCTCTCCACTGGCTCTCACAAGATGGTCTGTCCCCAGACCATCATTATTTTGTGCAAGGGATTCAAGGTGTGGGGCAGGGCTCCCTGCCAAAAGCTGTGGGAGGTTTGCAAGCAGCATATATCATATATCAGCTGATCCGCAGTGATAGCAAAGCACGGTGCACTTGCAAGTGCCTGCCATGCAGGAAAAGGAAAACTCACCTGTCCAAAAGGCCTGCTGGGGTTAGGGGATGCGAGGGTCCAGCCCACTGGCTGGATCCAGTTCCTGTCCCTAGGGACTATAGCCTAAGCAAAACTATTTGAAGGCATTTGGACGGTGGGGAAATGCTTATGTTTCCGAGCACAATTCGAAGTGTTGGTGCTGACCTTTAAAGCCCTAAATGGCCTCGGTCCGGTATACCTGAAGGAGCGCCTCCACCTCCATCATTCTGCCCGGACACTGACTGGGCTAGCAGGACAACTGGAACACCTTCAGCTTAATTGGGAAACCAAGGAACCACAATTACCGTGTTTCTCCTAAAATAAGACACGTCTTATATTCATTTTTCCTATAAAAAAACACATCGCGGCTTATTTTCGGGGGATGTCTTATTTTTTATTAAGCATGGTACAGCATTGTTACCGTAAGTATGTTACGGGGCTTTCTTGCGCCGCCCGCTGAGCCCACTGCTGGGTCCCTGGGCTTGACGCGGCGCGGCGCGGCGCGGCTGGGGCTGCTGCTGACCCCCCAACATGTCTTATTTTGGGGGGATGTCTTATATTTTTTTGCCTTTAAAAGATCGTGCCATGGCTTATTTTAGAGGCACGTCTTATTTTAGGAGAAACACGGTAGCCATTGTGAGCACCAACTTCAATAAACGATGGATGCGGCAGTAGAGGTTTTATCCTCATTTTATTTATTTCTTCAAGCTACAGCATATTTGCAGATATTTACAGGCTGCTGTGTGAGTGTTACAAATCCTCACTCAGCCACTCAGTCTTCTTCTTGTCTTTCAGCACAGAGGAAAAAACCACACCCTGAGTGCAGAGAAGAGAACTCAGAGACAGACTCCCTTTAAAGAAAGAGTCACCGCCCCCTTTCTCAATTATCATCAGATCCCCAATTCTCACAGTGGGAGGGGTGAAAATGCTAGCACCTGCATGGGGGGGGTGTTTAAGTAAGACTCCAATAAATGAAATAAGGCTTGCACTAGTTAAAATTTCAAGAGGAAATGCAAATAGGTATCAAAAGGCAAGAGACACCCAGAGACTTGTAATTCAAAATACTGTATCTCTGGACAGGTTGCAAATAATGTACTCATTTAACACCTCCTTTTTTGTTATGTTTCTGTTATGTTTTGTAGGTGGGGTTTGTTTGTTTTTGTAACGGATTGGGCAAAATCTGAACTTTAAAAAGATTGGAGTCTCTCTTCCTCTTGTCACTGGAAGTGAACCATGTTGCAGCAGACCAAATAAAGGACCAGCCTCGCCAGCCACTCTGCTTTTACTCAGTGCTTTTCTTCTAGCAAAAAAGGTGCCAGTATTCCCTTGAGTACCTCCAGGGAAAAAAGCACTGCTTTTACTTAACCTGGTTTCTGCCTCCGATTTTACTAAGACCACTGAGTGAACATTAAGGGGACACAAGTCCCTTGAGCAGGGTTGAGGTGCAAAGGAAATACCTGATTTTTATAACAATCTGGACTGTTGTCAATGCATCCATAGAGCATGGTGAGTCAAAATTCGCCAAAAAACCGAGCATAACTTGGGTGGTGTGTCACTTCGAGAGAAAAAAACACCATAATTTCACGATATTTATAGTTTAAATAACAAAAATGTATAATTGTAATATATAACTGTATTTAATAAACAAAAAACCAATTATTTAACCAAACCAAACCAAAAAAACCTTATTTATCACAAAGTGCCCAGAGTTGTTGAGCTTTTTGGGGGGGAGCTGCTGACCAAAGTTTGGGAGGTTTTTGGGGTGTGTGCAAAAGTTGCTTTGCTTTTTTGGGGGGGTGCCCCAAAGCTGCTGCGCTTTTTTTGGTGGGGGGGGAAGAGAACAGAAATAAATGGTGAATAATACCTTCACTGGAGCTAAAACGCAGCACCGACATAGTCTGCCAAAGCGCCAAAAAACCCAGCACAGAAAGGGTTAAAAAACCAATCTTTGGCTACCAGCAGCAGCAACAACAACAAAGGATCCGGGTTTTAACAGCAGAGACAAGCTGTAGTGGAGACAAGCTGTAGGAGGAGCGGGAGAACAAATGGGGGAAAAACAACAACAACAACAGTGTGAATGGGCCGATGGGGCGCATGCCAGCAGTGAGGGCTCTGCGTGTCACGTCTGACACGCGTGTCATAGGTTCACCATCACTGTCATAAGCAAAGACATCTTCTGAACCTTGCTTCCAGAGCGCAGAGTCTACTCTGTCTCATGCTGTGCTAGGGGAAAAAAGAGAACCGATAAGCTGCTCTCCAAAAAGCTGGAGGGAGGGGGAAGAGAAAATGAGAAAGGAAAGCAGGGAACAAGCCTGTTATGTACTGAGCTGAATCCTAGAACAATAGGATTCAGAATCAGCGGGAGCTACCCAATCCAACTCCAGGTGGAAGTGAATCCGCAACCTGATTGGCCTGCTGGAGCAGCCAATCAGGCGGCTGGCAGAAGTGAATCTGCTACCTGATTGGCCTGTAGGAGCAGCCAATCAGGCTGCAGGCAGAAGTCAATCCACAATATAATTGGCCCACAGGTGTAGCCCTGAAGTAGCCAATCACGCAAGGCCCATTGTGTAAATAATGTATATAAGCAGATGGTTTTGGGAAAAGAGCCATTCGTCTTCTCTTCTCCTCCTTGATGACTATGAGCTGCGTCTTCTCTTCTTCTCCTTGATGAATATGAGCTGAATAAAGAGCATGAAATTCACTCTCGACTCCGAGTATATTTCACTGGCGACGAGGATGGGATCCTGCTGAGCTGACCGCCACCACGCACTGCACTGCAGCACCGCCACCTGCTGCACCGCTGCATCGCACCGTGCATCCAGGCTTCAGCTCCAGGACCCAAGGAACCCAGAATGGCAACCGACAGCAGCTTCTTGCCATTCAAACCAGCATCAGGAGACTGGGAAGGGTACGCCGCCCGTTTCAACTTCCTCCTGCAAGCGAAAGAAGTCACCAACGATGCCATGAAGAGGGCGACATTCTTCAGCGTCTGTGGAGAGGAGACGTTTGAAATCGCCCGGGCTCTCCTTGCACCTAGAGATGTCGCTACCGTCTCTTACAAAACAATAATGGAACGGCTGAAGGAGCACTTTTCACCACAGCCCTCGGTGGTAGCTTGCCGAAATGCCTTCTACGCAAAGCGGCAAGCCCCGGGGGAAACCATAACTGGGTTTGTGACCTCCCTCCGCCAAGCCGCCCGGTTATGCAACTTCTCAGAGTTGGAGAACATGCTTCGTGACCGCCTCGTCGGTGGCCTGAGGGACGAGATGTTGCAACGACGCCTCTACGCCAAAAAAGACCTCACGTTCCAGATTGCTCTGGAGGAAGCCCTGGCAACCGAAGCCGCCGAGAGGTCAACGCAAGAGGCACGACCGGCCCCGCCATCCCAACCGAGGGTCTACCACGAAGACCTCACCGACGAATCCGAATCTGACAGGGAGGAAGTACACCGAGTACAGCGGCGCACTCAAGCAGCACACACACCACAGCAGCCTCGACGAGAAGGAGGGAACTGTGCAAGCTGCGGGGAGAACCACGAGAGGAGGACCTGTTGTTTCCGCAACGCAGAGTGCAGGCAGTGCAGAAAATTGGGACACATCGCCCGGGTGTGTCGGGCTCGACTCACCCGTCGACAAGCATCAGATGACCGACCCAGGAGCCCCAGGTCACACGGCACCATGCACCAAGGCAACTCGACGGAGATCACGGACTACCAGGTATTCCAGTTGCCCCATCCCAGCACAGAGAAAATTTATATAGAGGTACAGATAGAGGGAGCCCCATGCCGCATGGAGCTGGACACGGGTTCAACTCTATCCATAATCTCGGCCCGAACATTAAGGGAACTGTGCCCTAATGGGGGTCCCAAACTAAGGCCGGCCCCATTCACCCTCCGGGACTTCCAGAAACGTAAGGTCCCTACAATGGGGGTGGGGACCTTCAGGGTGCAATATCGAGGGCGAAAGCAACAATTGGACTTGCTGGTAGTTAAGGGCCCCTACGTTAGCTTACTGGGACTGGCATGGTTTGGACCTCTGGGGCTAGCCGTTACCGGGGTGAACCGCACTAGCTTACAAGTGGACGTGGACGCCATATGCAAAGAGTTTCCAGGGGTTTTCGATGGGGCATTGGGACGATATACAGGACCCCCCATTGCCCTACAGCTAGACCCCGCTGTACGACCCATCAGGCACAAGGCCCGCCGGGTCCCGTTCGCCCTGAAACCCCGCATAGACGAGGAATTGGACCGGCTCGTGGAGCAAGGAGTGCTGGAGCCGGTGCCCAACGCCCCCTGGGAAACTCCAATTGTCACACCCGTCAAGCCTAACGGTTCGGTCCGCATCTGTGCAGACTACAAATGCACCATAAACAAGGCTCTCATGGCCCATGCATACCCAGTGCCAGTGGTCAGCCATGTCCTCGCCACCCTGGCTGGGTCAAAAATCTTTGGCAAACTGGACTTGGCCCAAGCGTATCAACAGTTGCCTGTGGACGAAGCCACAGCAGAGGCTCAGACGATTGTGACGCACAGAGGGGCATTCAGAGTAAAGCGGCTGCAATTTGGCGTTAGCGTGGCACCAGGCATATTCCAGAATCTAATGGACTCTCTCCTTGAAGGGATTCCTGGCGTCACCCCCTTCTTCGATGATGTACTGATCGCCGGGCCCACACCAGAGGAATTTGAGGACCGCCTCCGCTCCGTCCTGCACCGTTTCCAGACGGCGGGCCTCAAGGTGAAGCGGGAAAAGTGTTTACTGGGAGTGCCGCAGGTGGACTTTCTGGGATTTAAGGTGGACGCAGAAGGGGTCCATCCAACCGGTGACAAGGTACGGGCCATTTGTGAGGCCCCAGCACCCAAGAGCAAGCCCGAACTTCAGTCATTCTTGGGACTATTGAACTTTTACCATGCCTTCCTTCCCCATAAGGCAGCAGTAGCGGAGCCCCTACACAGACTCCTAGATAAAAGGGCCCCTTGGGTGTGGGGCCAGCGACAAAGGGCCGCATTCCAGGCAGTCAAGGACTTGCTCGTCTCGAACTCGGTCTTGGCACACTTCGACGAGAGGCTGCCAGTGGTGCTGGCATGCGACGCCTCTCCCTATGGCATCGGCGCTGTCCTGGGACACCAACTCCCGGATGGAAGAGAGGTGCCGGTGGCATACTTCTCCCAGACGCTTGCTGCAGCCGAACGAAACTACTCACAGATTGACAAGGAGGGTCTGGCAATCGTGAAGGGCGTAAAAAAATTCCATGATTTCTTGTACGGGCGGCCCTTTACCATAGTGACTGACCACAAGCCGTTGCTTGGCCTGTTTGCCCCCGAGAAGCAGACCCCCCAAGTGTTGTCTCCACGTGTCCTCAGGTGGTCAATTTTCCTTGCCGGCTACCAGTATGCACTAATCCACCGCCCTGGGAAGGCGATGGGCCACGCAGACGCACTCAGCAGGCTACCACTACCAGAAACAGGCCCCGACCCAGCGCCTGCGCAAGAGGTTATGACCCTGGAGCTGCTTCCCGACCGACCCATTCAGGCACAAGAAGTTGCGCACCATTCCACAAAAGATAGGGTCATCTCCCGGGTCCTGGACTGGGTGTGGCGAGGATGGCCCAGCAGCAGCCCCGGGCCAGAATTCGCTGGCTACACAAACCGCAAACATGAACTGTCGGCCCACAAGGGGTGCCTGTTATGGGGAAGCAGGGTTGTTGTTCCCCAGCCCCTCCGCAAAAGGGTCCTCACAGCCCTACACGAGACACACCCAGGGGTAGTGAGGATGAAGGCCCTTGCCAGGAGTTATGTGTGGTGGCCGGGGATTGACAGAGAGATAGAGGCCTGGGTCCAACACTGCCAGACCTGCCAAGAATCCCGCCCGGATCCCCCAAGGGCCCCAGTCCAGCCCTGGGAGTCCGCCCGACATCCATGGTCACGCTTGCACGTGGACTTCGCTGGCCCCTTCCAGGGAAAAACATTCTTCATAGTGGTGGATTCCTACACCAAATGGCTGGAGGTCGCACTGGTACCGTCCACTTCTACGGCGGCAGCCATCCGGGTACTACGTAAGCTGTTTGCAACCCACGGGCTCCCTGACACCCTCGTCTCGGACAATGGAACCGCATTCACGTCAGAGGAGTTCCAGACCTTCACAGCGCAGAACGCCATCCGCCACATCCGCTCAGCACCATTCCACCCTGCCACCAATGGCCAAGCGGAGCGCATGGTGCGGACCACCAAGGACAGCCTCCGCCGCATAACACAAGGGGACTGGGAATACCGCCTTGCCGCATTTCTTCTAGCACAGCACAGCACCCCAAGCACAACGACGGGCCGGAGCCCAGCTGAACTACTCATGGGCCGGCGCCTTGCAACTAGACTGGACCGACTTCACCCCGACAGAGCTCAGGATGAGGTAGTGGTGGGGAAAGGCAGGAACCCCCGGGCATTTGTGGCCCAGGACCCAGTGTATGCAAAGAATTTTGGGGCAGGCCCAGCATGGGTACCCGCCACAGTCACCAAGGTGACCGGTCCCGTGTCGTACGAGGTACTAACGGAAGGGGGGCAATGTTGGCGCCGCCACTGCGACCAGCTACGGCGACGATTCCCAGGAGGAACCCGGGAGGAGAGCGGGACAGAGGGGTCCCAAGGGGACAGCAGGGCAGTGAGGCCTGTAGAGCGAGAGGGGTGGGCAGGGGAAGCAGAAGCAGTAGGCACAGAGGGGCGCCCCGAGGCTGGAAGGACACCGGAACCAGAGTCACAACCTAGTGGTTCAGTGGCGCCAGACCAGACAGCCCCGGCACAGCCAGCAGCCTCGGAACACGAGCCAGAACCAGAACCCCTGACCAAGGAACACCCCAGGCCACAACGCACACGGAGGCGGCCAGCAGACCTTGGGGACTACGAATGCAACTTCCCGGGCAGGACTGGAACTTAGAGGGGAGGGGTGTTATGTACTGAGCTGAATCCTAGAACAATAGGATTCAGAATCAGCGGGAGCTACCCAATCCAACTCCAGGTGGAAGTGAATCCGCAACCTGATTGGCCTGCTGGAGCAGCCAATCAGGCGGCTGGCAGAAGTGAATCTGCTACCTGATTGGCCTGTAGGAGCAGCCAATCAGGCTGCAGGCAGAAGTCAATCCACAATATAATTGGCCCACAGGTGTAGCCCTGAAGTAGCCAATCACGCAAGGCCCATTGTGTAAATAATGTATATAAGCAGATGGTTTTGGGAAAAGAGCCATTCGTCTTCTCTTCTCCTCCTTGATGACTATGAGCTGCGTCTTCTCTTCTTCTCCTTGATGAATATGAGCTGAATAAAGAGCATGAAATTCACTCTCGACTCCGAGTATATTTCAAAGCCTATTTCTTCTCTTCTCCTTTTTTTTTTACAAGAGTGATTTCCTAGCTCAAGAGAAGAGAGGCCCGTTAGTCCTGCTGATGTTATTCTATGGTTGAAAACTTGCAAAGAAAGTGAGGGAAGGGCTGAGCAAGCCTGTGGCAAGGAGTCCGCTCTTTCTCTCCCCATTCCCCTTTCTGGCTAACAGTAAAGAAATAAACTCACCCCGATGATCGTAGAGCAGGGATTGTCAGGTTTTATTGGTGACCCAGAGTCCGAGCCACCATTTTATTAAAACAGCAAGCACCTAACCCTCCCAGAAGAAATCTTGTAGGGAAACATGTGCGGGTACCTTCTAAGGAAATTCTGTGAAAGGAGAGTAAGTGTGCTGTGACCATCTTGTATAGTTTCCTCTGCTATTGAGGAATACTCCCTGCTGTTATTAGACAGCAACAACACTGATGTGTACACGTGCTTGTGCGTAACATCCACATTGTGTGACCTTTACCTTTAAAGGGGAACTTCCAAATTCTCATTTGAAGCAAAGGCATCCTTAAAATTCACACTTATTCAAACTTTGCAGTAAAGTTATGCAACCAACCAATGTTTTACAACAGCATACAAAAATGCATTATATGAGGGGAAAGTGAGAGAACCAAAACCGACAGATCCTTCCATTCCTAAACTTAGCTTTATCTTGCCTGCTTGTATCCATACCTGGCAGGCTGAGCCTGCACTATATAGCTCTTAAGTTTCCGAAACCCTCTTGAATGGAGTAACCCTCTCCCTCTTCTCCTCTGCAGAAGCCCAAGGACACATTGGACCCCAGCTGGTGCAGCCGCTCCTACACTTCCTCCAACATGCTGGGTGCCGACCTGCGTCGGGGACGTAGACGCCTCTCCTCCGGCCTGCAAGTCCCACCATGGAAGCCCGTAGACAGAGCACGCTCACCAGAGCCTGACAATGTCCAGCGGCCGACTACTCTCCCACTACGAATCCCTCCACGAATTTCTATCACCCATGCTGACCCAGACAGGTAAGGCAAAGGGAGATTGTGAAGCAGGGGTGCTGTGTTACTGAGAGAGCAAGTGTGCCGGTGGACATCCTACAGATCTGAGATGCTAGCACACGGAGAATATAAAGGATAGTTATTTGCTGTGTTGCCTTTGGAGCTCCTGGGAAGAGAGGGTTGGGAGTGACCTCTGTAATAATGTGAGGGCAGGGATCCAGCAAAAGAGTTGCGGAAATGGTTCCCCCATCACCCCTGTGTCCCGTTCGTATGTAAAAACTTTTGCTACCGTATAATCAGCATATAATTTACAAGGAATCTCTGGATCCACAAACGGCCAACAGAGGTGGGTTAGAAATTCAATTGCAGACTTACGTTCATATGTGGTGGGGGTGTAAATATGTATAAATTTTTGCCAAAGGGTGTTTAAGGGGATAACTGAAATCACTGGGTTAAAGATGACCGAAAGTCCAGAGGTAGCATTATTATCAATTTACAATGGGGTGGGAGGTTCACAAGAAGGTTATTGACAGCTGCACGAGTTATTATAGCTAGGAAGTGGAAGGGGCAAGCAGAATATAAAATGGAAGAATGGTATAAAGAGGTGTGGGATACAGCTATTTAATTATAAATTAACATGTGCTATTAAAGTAAGATGGGGAATATGCACGAGAAATTATTTTGAGGAGATATGGAAGATGTTTGTAGAATTTGTACTGTTAATACAGAAAGGGGGTCAAACCATCGCAAGAGGTGTTGAAATTTTGGGAGGTTGGATAGTTACAATGGAATGGTCTCTGCGGTGGGGTACACATTTTTATCCTTATTTATTTATTTTTTATTATTTCTTTGTCAAAATAAAAAAATCATTTTAAAAAAAGAAAGAAATTCAATTGCACATTACGGGAGAAATTTCATCTTATAAGTTTGCTTGTTAGTGGCAAGATTGGTGGTGGTGGCCATACTGAACAGAAAAGAAGCAACAGGACCCAAAACCTTACTAAGCCCAAACAGTCCACTGCATAGGATGTCAATAAACAGTGTCTGGTTGCAGTTAAGAAAGAGCAGAATTGATGCAGCAATCCTGGCCTCCGACTTCCATTATCAGCATCAGCTTCTGTTCGTGTTTGCTGAGGAGAAGTTCTGGGATTTGCTCCCTCTTCTTCAGCCAGGCTGTCGAAGTTATGGAGAGATGCTTAGATGGTAGTTCAGATAAATATTCGGGGAAGAGTACAGACTTGGATTCTCTTGTGTTGGCCTATCACAGTAAACTGTAGTTAATGGTTTACTGTGATAGGCCAACACAAGTGTCTGTTCCAGGGCGGATCTAATTCGGCTCGCTGGTTGGTTTAACCGGCTCCCGTGCCAGTTTATTTCCTGGGATAAAATCCTAAAAACTTCAATCAAAGCTCAACAACTAGTTGGCCCTTTGGTTGGCCCTCACAGCCCTTCACTTCATCAAATCTGGCCCTCTTTGAAAAATGTTTGGACACCACTGGTTTACTGTGAATGAACCTGGTTCAGATGTAACACAGCCAAGGATCGTGGTTTGTTTCTCAGCAGGAAGGAGCCATGCAAGGAATACTGGCGCATGAATGGTTAATCCATTAGCTATGGCTAATGAAGCTGACTCAGCTAGCCCTGGCCCCAAGAGCTCAGACCTCCTCCTCCTCTTCTAGGCTGTGATACACCCATTATATTCATTTGTTTATCATCATCAAATGATGAATATATACTAGGATGCTTTTTGAGATGCTCCTGTTGGAATGTAAGTTCTTAATAATGCTAAATCTCTTTTCTTTGTGATTCCCGTTTGGTTGAGTCCAAGTTCGTTTATCTGTGTTTTGCTCTGGCATTTAAGAAACTGCACCCAATTTTCTTCATATGGTTTCTAAACCCCTTAGCTAGTACATATTGTAGTGAGTTGCGAGGTGTGTGTGTGTGTGTGTGTGTGTGTGTGTGTGTGGCCTGCATGATTCTCAGGTCCCTTCCAATTGCTGGGGTCCTGGATCCAGCAAGGCTTAAAATCTAATGGAGGATCCCGTTGTTGAACTAGCCACCTAGCTTCTTGGTGTGTTAATGGGCCTAACTAAACATGGTTGCTAGTATAAGAAAGCAAGTGGCTCTGTGGCAGAGAGCAAAGAGATGGGCCCCCTCCCTCACCTGGCTGATAGAGAGAAGGACAACAGCTGGAGCAATGTATAAGAGAGAACTGGGCAAGAAGCAGGCAGAAGCCAGTGGGTGAGACTCATGCTTGATTTCTGCTGGAATCCAAAGCTATGACTATAGGACAGGGGTTCCCAAACTAAGGCCTGGGGGCCGGATGCAGCCCAATCTCCTTCTCAATCCGGCCCACGGATAGCCCAGGAATCAGCATGTTTTTACATGAGTAGAATGTACTCACTTTATTTAAAATGCATCTCTGGGTTATTTGTGGGGCATAGGAATTCGTTCATTTCCCCTCCTAAAATATAGTCCGCCCCCCAACAAGGTCTGAGGGACAGTGGCCTGGCCCCCTGCTGAAAAAGTTGCTGACCCCTGCTATAGGAGAAGCAAGACCTCTCGGGGTGTTGATGCTGTGAGCCCCTCCATCCTAGGGCCATGTTGTATATATGTGTAAATAAACCATATATCATAAAGACACCACAGTCTCTGCTGTACCTCATTTCAAGGAAACTGAACCCTAGGCATCATGCTATCTTGACCTGCTTTGAGAATATGCAACAATATTAACACTATACCTCAATTAGATGTACAGCAAAAGGAAGACTTGGACAAGGTTGCCATTCAAGCAGAAAAAAGCAACTTGGATGGAGTTTATTTTCTTTTGATCCCGTTGTTAGAAATTTTATTTATTTATTATTAAGTATTCTGCCTCTGGAGTGATTCAAAGAGTTCAAGTCCCAGGCCACTTTCAGGTGCCAGAACTTTTGGTGCCAGGAGTTGTTGGTAACCGCAGGTACTGGTGGTGTCAGCCTAACCTTTGCCCAGGTGAGCAGAGTGGGCTATGGTAAAGTAGAGTGTTGCTAGTGCAATTCAGAATAGGATTCCTTGAATGAGAAGGTAGTTGCTGCTTTGAGCAGCAGCATACCTGGATGGATTGAGGCCAATACTGGATGACTGGGGTGGGGGAGACTTGGAATGGAATTCCGTGGGTAACTCAGTTGTGCCCCCTGCAAGACAGGCATTAAGAATTGTTTGTGTGCTCTCTTTTGTTTCAAAGAGAGGTGGTAGATTCATAGAATTGTAGAGTTGGAAGGGATCCCAAGGGTCATCTAGTCCAACCCCCTGCAATGCAGGAATCTCAACAGAAAAAGAGTGTTTTCTCCCTCTTCCTCTTTGTATGCTCACTACACACATCAGACCATTAGGGTTAATCCAGAGAGATTTATGATTAAATCTGCCTCTGAACTTCCCAACCACACCATCTGTATTAAGTGGCTTATTCAGATCAGAGATATACATTTCCCTGTGACAGAAATTCCCTTTAAAACCTCCTTCATCTCCTTAACTTCCCTCCCGCTCAAGCCACCATTCCAGAGGGGGCCTGTTTAATCCTCTGCGTGATGATCTCCTCTTTGATAATCTCCTGTTTGCTGTGCTTTGAGGGAGCTCTGAGCCCAAAGCCAATGCTGAAAACATCTCAGCCAAAGGATCATGATTAGTTTACAGTAGTACTACTGGCAAGCCAGGTGCCCCTGACCTTATATCTGTGCACTTCTACCTAAGTGTAGAACCTGACATTCATCCCTATTGAAATTCATTTTGTTAGTTCTCCAATCTTCTAAGGTCACCTTGAATCCTGATTCTGTCTTCTGCTGCATTAGCTACTTTCATGGGAAAGGCAATATTAATTGCATCATAGACATCCGCAAAGGGCCGGCCCACCCATGAGACAAGATGGAGCGACTGTCTCACACAGCAGGATTCACAGCAACAACAGCAGATCCCAGATCTTTACTCCCTCCTGGTTCCTGTGTGTGTGTGGGGGGGGGGTTAGTTTAGGACAGGGGTCTAAATCTGGCCCACAGACGATCCGGGAATCAGTATGTTTTTACATGAGTAGAATGTGTCCTTTTATTTAAAATGCATCTCCGGGTTATTTGTGGGGCATAGGAATTCGTTCATATTTTTTTCCAAAATATAGTCCGCCCCCCCCCAAGGTCTGAGGGACAGTGGACCGGTCCCCTGCTGAAAAAGTTTGCTGACCCCTGGTTTAGGAATTCAAACTGCTAGGTTGGCAGGAGCTGGGACAGAGCAACAGGAGTTCACTCTTTTGCGGGGATTTGAGCCGCCGACCTTCCGATCAGCGAGCCCAAGAGGCTCAGTGGTTTAGACCACAGCGCGCCACAACCCCATAGTCACCTTTGACTGGACTTAACCGTCCAGGGGTCCTTTACCTTTTACCTTTTAGTTTAGGAATACACCAGAAATAGTTACCAGCATGGTTGGAAAAGAAATAAGAATCATATACTTTTAGGATTGCTATGCAGTGTCTGGTGTGTGTATACTATGGGAATGTTAGGGATGTGGATTAGGATATATTATTAGATAGATCCTATCCAAGCTTGTGTTAGCAAGCTTCCAATATCAGCAGAGTGACATTCCCCTTTTGTGCGCAGCAAAGCATGTGCGTTAGATTCGCTAGAATCTCTATAACAATATTACACTTTATAGTTCAATATTACACTTCCTGGCAAAGGTCCCCTTTGTCCCTCTTAAAAGAAATACACAACACAGTGTTTATAAAATAAGATAGAGTTTACTTACAGTTTCATCCTGAGTTACAGCATAATCTCAGAAAGGCAGGCTTGCTTAGAAAAGTTACAAGTATATATATATCTAGAGACTACTTAGTAAAGTAAGACTCCATTTGGTCTCACTCTTGGCTGCAGGCCTAGAGTGAGAACCATGCTAACTAGAGATTCTCTGGAGATGTGTCCTCATCGAAGGAGGAAGTAGCTAAGAGAGCGAGTGATTGCAGGCTAGGGGCTTATCTAATCCAACTCATTTGCATGTCTGAGGGAACAGGAACTGACCTGTAGTCAGGTGTACCTCCAGGTGAGTTCCTGTTAGTGGACACTCTAGGAACTGTTGTGACTTGTCTGCCCCAGTGTTCCATCCCACATATACATTGTTTATAGTTATGAGCAGGGCCAGGAAAGAAATTAAAGCATTGAGGAAGTAGTGGGCATTGTTATGTATTATGTATTAAGTTTGACTGCAGTACTCATTCTGGCCACTGTGGCTGCAGTTCTCACTCAGGTCCACAACATGCAAATGAAGGATTGAGACTGCTGTTCATGGATTGGGTAACTAGGGGAAGTTTAATAGAAAAAAATTCCTTCTATTTTGCTTCGACTCAGACCAACACGGCTACCTACCTGTAACTAGGGGAAGTTTGTTACTGTTGCAAGTTACTGAGTACTATATAAGCCAGCCGGCTAAGCTATTGTTCAGTCCAGGACTCAGAGCTGAAATAAAGAGCTGGTTGTTTTAAGAGCTGTGTCTTCATCCGTCTTTCCCACGACTCAACGGGCATGGAAAGAGGAGTAACAGAAAATGACAACTGATCCACTGCCCGCCCCCAAACACTGAAACAAATAGTTTACAGCCCCAAGTGGAGCTGTTTGGAGCTGCATTTTCCTGAATTTACAGGGGGGAAGCATCGGGACCGGTGTTGTCTGAAGGCTAACATCATTTGGACTACACAAATCAAATGGGACTACAAACGGCTGCAAACACGCAGTATACTCCTGTGCATTTGCTAAGTGTACCTTACAATGTTGCGCCAGCCACCTCCATCACCCTCTTGTTAGGGCCAAGCCCCATGTGGTAACACAGCCGTTGTGCATCTGCATTCCTCATGCCTGCATCTGCACTCCCCTGCTTGAGCTGCATTCCGTCCCTGGCTTTGCCCCCTCCAGTTCTGGCAAGAACTTGTCAGAAAGATAACATTCTGGCTTAGCCACAAAAGAACTCTGGCGGTCTGCAAATCTGCTGGATTGCTTGCTATTATTTTACCATTGTGCGGCACAAAGGCGTCAGAGTTAAGATGGTGATTATCAATAATGGGGTGCCTTTTGGATTCCCAACTAACTGCCATGCAACAGATCTCGTGTCTTAATGCTATGCAATTATAGCGAGCAGCATATGCCATCATTAGCACTCCCTGGTGTGCTGGAGAAGGGGTATTAGCTAAAAGCATGCTTATTTTTAGAAGGTCCTTTAAATGTTTCTTTTTTCGAAAGAAAACACCCATAAATAGTCCTTTAGTCCCCAAGAGCCCTATTAGTTGAAGCAGCATGATGTGCCCTGAGATTAGTATTAATGTGCAGCCCACTTTATAAGCTAATCTGGGAATTGTCTTTTTAACACTAGAGGAATATATCCTCAAAGCTGCACATTTCCCAGGGAGTAAGCTGAAACGAAAACCTTGGAAGAGTCTCAGGCTGTGTTTCGCTGCACTATCATAGGTTGCTGTTTTAAGGGCCTCTTCACACATTATATGTTTGGAGGCACACCTGTGATAAGGGACAAGAAGTGTTTTTCAGTCTGAGGGTGGCATTCCCTCATGAACCTTTCAGGGGCTGGATGACTATGGTGCAGGGGTGCCAACTTGAATAAAATATTGTAGGGGCCCAGATAATCTTTTTTAAAAAATTATTTTATTTTATTACTTTTCTATTTAAAGGTAAAGGGGCCCCTGACCATCAGGTCCAGTCGTGTCCGACTCTGGGGTTGCGGCGCTCATCTCGCTCTATAGGCCTAGGGAGCCAGCGTTTGTCCGCAGACAGCTTCCGGGTCATGTGGCCAGCATGACAAAGCTGCTTCTGGTGAACCAGAGCAGCGCACGGAAACGCCGTTTACCTTCCCGACGGAGCGGTTCCTATTTATCTACTTGCACTTTGATGTGCTTTCGAACTGCTAGGTGGGCAGGAGCTGGAACCTAGCAACGGGAGCTCACCCCGTCACAGGGATTCGAACCGCCGACCTTCTGATCAGCAAGCCCTAGACTCTGTAGTTTAACCCACAGCGCCACCTGGGTCCCTATACTTTTCTATCTAAACATATATAATCACATCATTATTATCCGCTTTACCTCTTTGGCTCTTTAGAGCCTGTCAACCTCTTTCCCTCTCACCTCTTAGCTTTCAAAATTAACCTTTATATCACAGCATATTATATATTTTCCAATTCTAATAAGACTTATCACAAAATACCTCAAAATTTAAATAAATGTAGAAAGGTAAAAAAAATTCTCATTACAAGTCTTCAGATACCCCTACTAGTGTTGTTAATTGTTTACCATGATCTTTCAAATATTGTATAAATTTATTACAGTCTTTTTGGAATACTTGATCATGTTGTTTTCGGATTTTTCCCGTCGGCTTCGCCAGTTCCACAAAGTCCATCGTTTTCATCTGCCATTCTTCTTTTATTGATACTTCTTGCTGTTTCCATCTTTGGGCTAAAAGGGTTCCTGCCGCTGTTGTTGTTGTTGCATACAAGAACAGTCTTTTATCTTTTCTTGGTATCTCTTCACCTGCTATACCCAGTAAAAAGGCTTCTGGTTTTTTTAACAAAGGTGTTTTTAAACATTTTCTTTAATTTGTTATATATCATTTCCCAGAAAGCCTTTAGGAAGGGCCCAAATAATCAATCACAAGATGTGGCACACATACACACCCCATTTGAATGGCAATGTCTATCAATTTGGGGGGCCTTGCCCCCCGAATATTTTATTGGGAGTGAAGGGACCTGAGCCCCTAGGAATTGGCTCCTATGCTTTGGTGGATGGGGCCAGAGGCAGACATGACTCTTAATTTCTCCATAGGCAACATACCAGCCAAGTGGAAGTCAGAGGTTTTTCACCCAGCCGCAAGATTTGGCGAGCTTTGGTGGGGCAGCACCCTACTTGCCCTCCTGGACTAGCCTCAACTGGTTTTCTTAATAGCAAAGCTGAAGATTATATTTTCGGTGGTATACCAGGTAAAAGTAAAAAGCCAATAGAAGTTAAATTGCATAGCATCACCTAGTGGTTGGAGGAAATGTATGGTAAGGGCTGGATTCAATGAAATCTATAGTGGAAGTTGTGGGATGGAACACTGGGACAGACAAGTTACAACAGTTCCTAGAGTGTCCACTAAGAGGAACTCACCTGGAGGGACACCTGACTAAGCTCAGTTCCTGTTCCTCCAGATATGCAGATGAGATGGGTTAGCTGGCAGAGAAAAGCCCCTAGCCAGCAGCCATTCACTCTCTTAGCCATTTCTCCTTCCATGGGAACACATCTCCAGAGAATCTCCAGTTAGGATGGTTCTCCCTCTTGGCCTGCTGCCAAGAGAGAGACCAGATGGAGCCTCACTTTACTGAGAGGACTCCAGATGTACATATTTGTAACTTTTCTACGTAAGCCTGCCTTTCTGAGATTATGCTGTTAACTCAGGATGTCATGTGAGTAAACTCTATCTTATTTTAATACTATTGTGTCGTGTATTTCTTTTAAGAGGGAAAAAGGGGGTTTGCCAGGAAGTATAAAATTGAAATATAATATTGTTGCAGAGGTTCTAACAAACCTAACGCTCACGCTTTGCTGCGCACAAAAGGGGAATGTCACTCTGCTGATATTGGAAGCTTGCTAACACAAGCTTGTATAGGACCTATCTAATAATATATCCTAATCCACATCCCTAACATTCCCACAGAAGTCAGTGCAATGGATCTCACTAGGGCAAAGGGGTTTCCTCCCCGTTGCTCCCTCAGATCTGCTCTGGAGAGTCAGGAGAACCCCCAGAAAAGAATGAGGCAGGGAGAGTGATTGTTCCATCTGGCAAGCAGAAATGCTTTCACCGATGGAGCGATCAGAAGCACTTGGTGTTTTAATCCTTCCCTTAAATTAAATTAAATTAAAGTAAAGTAAAGAGTGTGCACTGATTTAACACAGTGGGACTTACTTTTGAGTAAAAACTCCATGAAGTGGTTCACAAGCCAATAGCCCAATTCAGACATCACCACTGTGTTAACCATAGCTCGGAAGTGAAACAATGACCGTTTGCCCGACATGAAAGGGGAGGTGCATTTTGCGCAGTCGCATGCAGCCCCCCTGGGATCCCTGAGGCAGTTCTGGAGTTTGGAAGCTGGCACTGCCTACCTGAGGCTGGAGGCTGGAGTCGCCACCCACTCAGCTAGCCGACCAATCCAGCCAAGGGGAGGCGTGCCAGGGGGATTGGCCAGGTAGGTTCAGGTAGGCTTACCTGCACACAAAGAAGAGGAGCCATTCCTGGGAAGCAGCCTACGGATTCAGAGCTTGCAAATAATTAGAAAAATGTAGAGCTGCTTGTTGATTTTCAATTTCTCTCTGCTTAGCACTTCTTTCTCTAGAGTGGTAGCCTCCAGAGGTGGAGCAACAACTGCAATTATTGTTCAGACATTATGTCAAACCACGGTGAACACAAACCGTGTTATGTAAACCTTCTTCTAACAAAACTTTCTGATTCTGGTTTGCTGGATTGTCAATTCAGTGCACCTTCCGTGACCAAACTCCATTCACTTTTTTTTTGCTTAAGCTTCCAGCTCATTAAGCAAAGTTAATATTATGCTAAGTATGATTGTAGTAACGAGGCCCATGGTGATGCTCAGGAAATCGAAGCAGGCAGCAAAATGTCACAAGTCATTTGTGATACTTGCATCTTGTCAGCACTTAATCCAAGTACAGTAGCAGGTTGTTTAAATTGTCAGAGAATACAACCAAGACTTTCAGAAGCAGATGAAAACCTACCCTATTCCTTCCGTACCCAGTTCCAAGCCTTTATATTTATAACATCAGCTTGAACTTCCCAGGCACACTATGCATCTAATGTAGCAAAAGAGTTAATTTAATAAAAGCTTATAAATTTATCATATGAGGAACAGAAGCAAAATGAGAGCTGGGTCTGGAAGCTGAAGGGGGGGGGGAATCATGGAGAACAGGCAGATTAATGGCAATGAGCCTTTAATAAGAATTAATTAGGTGCATCCCCCCCCCCACTGGCTGCTGTCTCAAAAGTATACATACATTTGCTTGTGTCAGCAGTTCCAAATGGAGTTTTTAGCTGGAATTTAGGAAGTGCAACCCCACAAATGTAGCACGGGAGACTCAATCCTGAGGCAGCATTGCTGCGTTCCTAAAAAGTAAAGCACACAACCAAAACTCTGAAAGTAGCTTCATTGGTTTTCAAGTGAAACCAGAACTCTTCCTGCTGGGACTTATGGATATACAGTTAGAAAAGATCTATGGAATTTTGTTACAATATATGATTATGGCTGTGAGACTTTTGTATGCACAAAAATGGGAGGACACATCCTTACCAACAATGGAAGAATGGCTGCTAAAACTGGTGGACTTAGTTGATATGGCAAAACTGACATGTTTAATCAGAGAAAAGTCATTGTTAACATTTGTTAAATATTGGAATACTCTCATAGACTTTTTGCGTGAAAAACAAAAAGAAAGAATGACATCTGGATTTGAGGATTGAAGATAATGTTTCTTTATAGAAAGTGATTTTGTGGGGTGTTGGATTTGATGAATAAAGTGAATACTGGTATATAGCAGACAGATGAAGAATGGGAAGTTCTGTATTTTCTGAATCTTACTTTTCTATCTTACTATTTTAACCTTTTCTATTTTCTTTCTTTCTTTCTTTCTTTCTTTCTTTCTTTCTTTCTTTCTTTCTTTCTTTCTTTCTCTCTCTCTCTCTCTCTCTCTCTCTCTATTTCTCTCCCCCCCTCACCTTTTTGTGTTTTTATTGTATCCATATAAAAGTCTTGGTTTGGTTTAAAAAATGGGAAAGATAGTAAGTTTTTCCTCTATAAACAACATTTTTTTAAAAAAGAATGTAGTTCCCTGCTGCACTACAGCTCCAGGTTTTCCTTTTCCTTTTCCTTTTCCTTTTCCTTTTCCTTTTCCTTTTCCTTTTCCTTTTCCTTTTCCTTTTCCTTTTCCTTTTCCTTTTCCTTCCCCTTCCTTCCTTCCTTCCCTCCCTCCCTCCCTCCCGCCTGCCTGCCTGCCTGCCTGCCTTTGCCACTGGATAGACACTGATAGCAATGGCAATATACAGAAACAAAAATCTCAAAGTCTACAAATGAAATACAAAATGCAATCTATAACCACAAAACCATTATGGAGGCGATTGAAATGATAAAGTATCTGTCACATATATATCTTATCTAAATCTTACATCATGGTTCTAAGCGTATTCTAATCAGTTGTCCATAGTTGATTAAGATACCAACCCAGCACACCCCCTCCTTGCCCCTTCTGGTAATGCCTTGTATTCTCCAGGGACCTTTGCATATTGAATAAAATCCTGCCACACAGCACTAAAATTATGTGGCTATGCTTTTCCTTGTACAGTGGTACCTCGGGTTACAGACGCTTCAGGTTACAGACGCTTCAAGTTACAGACTCCACTAACCCAGAAATAGTACCTCGGTTAAGAACTTTGCTTCAGGAAGAGAACAGGTTAAGAAGAGTTTCAGGTTAAGAACAGACCTCCAGAACGAAGTAAGTTATTAACCTGAGGTACCACCAGGGCCGTCTTAAGCGCCCCTCGCGCCATGGTGCGCCGGATCTCTCCGGCGCCCTCCCGCCCCGTTTCCCAGCACGGTGGGCGGGCGGGCAGGCAGGCACAGCGCGATCTCTCCGCCGCCCTCCTGCCCCGTTTCTCAGCGCGGTGGGCGGGTGGGCGCAGCGCGCAGCTGCGCGGCGGTCCGGCCGGCCAGCGGGCGGGCGCAGCTCGCGGCGCCCTCCTGGCAGGCCAGCGCCATGGTGCCCTGCGCCACCCAGCCTATACGTAGGGCCGGCCCTGGGTACCACTGTTGTCTTTGTCCATGGAGTTTTTTTGGCAGGGATACTGGAGTGGCTTGCCGGTTCCTGCTCCAGGTGGATCATGTTTAGTCAAAACTCTCCACTATGACCTGTCCATCTTGGGTGGTCCTGCATGGCATAGCTCATAGCTTCTCTGAGTTATTCAAGCCCCGTGGACTGCAAGAAGATCAAACCTATCCATCCTGAAGGAAATCAGCCCTGAGTGCTCACTGGAAGGACAGATCGTGAAGCTGAGGCTCCAATACTTTGGCCACCTCATGAGAAGAGAAGACTCCCTGGAAAAGACCCTGCTGTTGGGAAAGATTGAGGGCACAAGGAGAAGGGGGCGAAAGAGGACGAGATGGTTGGACAGTGTTCTCGAAGCCACCAACATGAGTCTGACCAAACTGCGGGAAGCAGTGGAAGACAGGAGTGCCTAGCGTGCTCTGTTCCATGGGGTCACGAAGAGTCGGACACAACTAAATGACTAAACAGCAGCAACAACAACACCACTGTATCTAACATGTGGATAAAGTAATTTCCACCTGATACTGCTATGCAGTGGTACCTTGGTTCTCAAACGCCTTGGTACTCAAACACTGCAAACCTGGAAGTAAGTGTAAAGGTTTGCAAGCTTTTTCAAAAGTCGAACATGCTCCACTTTGAGTGTTACACTTCCGATTTGAGTGCCACACTTCTGTTTTGTGTGTTTCGCTGAGGTCTGTCTGTTTTTGCTATTTATTTTCCGTTTTTGTTTTTGTGGCTCTTTTTTGTGACTGTGTGGAACCCATTTCAGCTACTGATGGATAGATTGTGTGACTACAGTACATTGTTTATTGCTTTCATTTTATGGATCAATGGTCTTGTTAGATAGTAAAATTCATGTTAAATTGGTGTTTTAGGGGTTGTTTTTAAAAGTCTGGAACGGATTAATCCATTTTGCATTACTTTCTATGGGAAAGTGTGCCTTGGTTTTGGAATGCTTTGGTTTTGGAATGGACTTCCAGAACGGATTAAGTTTGAGAACCAAGGTACCACTGTATATCATATGTTTATCCATAGCAAGTCTTTGAAGACGCATTGTTGAAGTTTCTCCAGTTCTCTACTAATGTTTTTCTAGCTTCCACCAATAAATGTGCTATCAAATCCTTAGAACACCATCTTACGGTATTAGATCCTGTAAATATTGATAAAATAAAAAATTAATGGAGTGACATCTATCAGTGTGTTTGCCATTTTTATCACTTCAACATGAAATAAGGCCCAAAACTTTTCAACATGCGGGCATGTCCTCCACAAACATAAATATACCCTTTTATTGTAGTAGCCTTGCCAGCACTTGGAATCGACAGAAGGCATAATATGTGCCAGTTGGTTCGGCGTAGGATACCACCGGTGTAAAATTTTGAGAGGTATTTCTCTGGTGTTAGCTGATATTGATTTAAATGGTTTGTTTAACCATAAATTACTCCAAGTGGGGCCCTCTATATTGTTTTCAAGATCACCTTCTCCAATCGAACTTAAACCTGTGAGACAGCCTAATTCAGTCTCCAGCCATATTGTAAATAAATCTGAGTCTATGCCTTTTCCACTACCGTATTTCCCCTGTTCTGCTTCCATTACTTGCCTGTGTTTTAATAACTAAATCATTTAACTGATGTATTATTATTATTTTTTGGGGGGGGAAACAACTCAGGGACATATATACGAAGGACACCCAAGGATTTTTAATGGGGAATATATTTAGTGCTATATATAGAATGACAGTTGCAATTCCATTTCTTTCTCCAAATGGGCGAGTAGAGACGAAAGCATGGAGGAGAAAGATGAGATGATGAAGCCTTTCCTTCTGGGCAGGAATCCTGTAGATGGAGTCCAGAGGGAGAGGACAAGCAACCGGGCAGGGGTGACATTGGCAAGGAAGAGAGCCAGTGTGGTGTAGTGGTTAAGAGCGGTAGACTCGTAATCTGGGGAACCGGGTTCGCGTCTCCGCTCCTCCACATGCAGCTGCTGGGTGACCTTGGGCTAGTCACACTTCTTTGAAGTCTCTCAGCCCCACCCACCTCACATGGTGTCTGTTGTGGGGGAGGAAGGGAAAGGAGAATGTTAGTCTCTTTGAGACTCCTTCAGGTAGTGATAAAGCGGGATATCAAATCCAAACTCCTCTTCTTCTTCTTCTACTCAGGAAGAGAGGGCATGGAGGGCATCTAACCCAAGAGCTCCTCAAAACCCAATGAAGCGTTGAGCAACCTTGGCCTCTCTTAACACGTGACAGTTGTGGGATTTCATGGCAGGGAAGGGCAAGGGGGAAGATTTAAAACTGTAGATGGCCATGGGGCTTTTATTGTTTTCTTCTTAGGAGCCTCCGTCACATTTTAGCTTCTAGCTTTTTATTGATCTGAAATAAGCACACACAAACCTCGGGAGGTACCTGCATTCGGACAGGCTTGTGCCTGTTAATGTTTCCAACCCTGGTGTTTAAGGTACAAGTTTCAGAACCACTCACACGTAGGAGGAATAAAAGGCAACCTTCCACTGTTCTCCTCGGGAGTTGGCCCAGGGAGCACTGATATATGCGTCCTCCAGCCCCCTGATAACAAGCTCTTTACTTCTTACCCTCCTTGCATAAATGTGACAAGGCTCATTGAACGTGATGAATGGCGTTTTGCTGAACCACAGATGCAAACCTCTTAGGAACTGTGCTCTTTCATCTCCAGGCAACTGGAGCCATGGCTGCGATTTCCTGATAAGCCTCGATAAACTTCCATGTGCAGAGCACCCTGGAAACCTCTTGCCAGAAGGTTCTTGTTCTGGAGAAGCTAGTTTCTAGTAAACTAGTTTGCGGGTCTTGTCAAGAAAAATTGGACCACTAAACCCGAGGCTGACCCACCTGTTAAGGAAGTTGAGCCCCTTACCTCAGGTGGTGGGTGAGAAGGGACAGCAGATCAGTGTCCCCCAAGCCCCCCATCATTGCCTCCCACCTGCAGACCCGCCTGCCACCATTTTGCTGGCTGGCTGGTTAACTGCCTGACTACTGCTGCTGCTGACCAACCAGCAGCCTGCTCAGAAGCTGTTGTCTAGGCCTCTAGGAAATCACCCCAAGTGGTGGCACTACTCCTTAAGCCCTGTGTTCACCACTCCCACGTGCTTTGGTGTTTTTTCTCAAAGTGAGGCATTATGGACAAGGTGGAGCTGTTTAAAGTTTATTACTATGGAACTTGAAAATGTGCTTGCCTACTCAGCACCCCAGCACCTGACCTTCAGATCTGTCTGTTGGACAATGTGATCTGCGCTTGAGAATGCCAGTCCATGGTGACTCAGACTTGCCCCCATGGTCTGTCCATTATAGCCAGGCTGCACTATGTTTGCACCTGAACATAGAACACAGAAAGTGTTCTTCTTGAGTGCAACTTTCAGCCCAATCCAGTGCATGTGTCAGTCAACTGGGTTGTTTGCCCGACTCCCAAGAAGACGTAAGAATACAGATTGTTTGCACAAATGTGTGTGGAGTGGGAGTGAAGATCTGTTACACATGTAAGCATTTGTAAGGTGGGTTATTATTATGGGTCCCTTGTGATTTTGGGGGGCAATTGAGGATACATCTAGGGTTTCAAGCTTGGTAATTGGTATATATCTGCCGATATTACTCAAGGGAGTCTTGAACCAGCTGATCAGATGCAGTCAAGCCATATTGCCCGATTTATTTACCTGAATCAATCGCAAAATTTCTTTTATTGAATGTGAAACATTAGCAATCCTGCCTTTCAAAGTTATGCACAATACCCACCTACAATACTTCCACCAAACCCTACACTGCTCACAGGGACTGGATAGGGGGAGCCCAGATCTTTTCAGGGGCTACATTTATAATTCAAAATGAAGCATTAAGCCAAAGCAGCACTTCACATTATATTTTTGGTGTGTGTTCCACTTCCACCTAAATACAGCCAAGGCTCTTCCTGAGACCTTTCAGTCTTTAAAATCTGGAAAGATGCTTACCTTTTGCCAGGCATTCACTTTTCTTTGACATTTCCACCCTCTTAGTATTGCACATAGTTACCTGTGCCTTTTTGGGTGGCTGGGTGGGAGGGAGGGAGGGAGGGAGGGAGGAGGCAGCGTTGGCAGATCTTGAGTCAACTTTGCTAGCTAGCAGCACAATCCTAAGCATATTTATTGATGACAAAGTCATGCTATATTCTACGGGGCTTGCTTCATCTTAGTTTGTCTGCTTAGTATGTACAGCCATATGATATTGTTGTCTTTCTTCCATACACAAGGAAGGGGATAAGGAAGGAGTGGCTTCCATCTGCTGTAATATTCGCTCCATCTGGGGATTAAGTGAGGATAGCAGAAGCATGGTCAGTGCGGCTGAAGGAGGATGTGGTGACCTTTCTGCAACCTCCATCCATGCCCTGATGGCCTGGGGGAGCAGATTGGCTCAGGGCATGGGAAAGGGAGAGAGAGAAAAGAAATCCCCCTGCACATTGTATAATAGGTCCTACTTGCAGGCTTCCCATGAATATCTGGCTGGCCACTGCGAGAACGGGCTGCTGGACCAAGCAGGTCCTGATTGTGGGAGTTGGGGATTCTCAGCTGGGCATTCCATACCCTCCAACATTTCTTAGATGAAAATAGGTAAAGGTAAAGGGACCGCTGACCATTAGGTCCAGTCGTGACCGACTCTGGGGTTGCGCGCTCATCTCGCATTATTGGCCGAGGGAGCCGGCGTATAGCTTCCAGGTCATGTGGCCAGCATGACAAAGCCGCTTCTGGCAAACCAGAGCAGCACACGGATATGCCGTTTACCTTCCCGCTGTAGCGGTTCCTATTTATCTACTTGCATTTTGATGTGTTTTCAAACTGCTAGGTTGGCAGGAGCTGGGACCAAGCAACGGGAGCTCACCCCGTCACAGGGATTCAAACCGCCGACCTTCTGATCAGCAAGCCCTAGGCTCAGTGGTTTAACCCACAGCGCCACCTGGGTCCCTTAGATGAAAATACAGACCTTCTAATTCTACATCAGGAAATTTCTCCCGCATTTGATCTCGCTGCACACCTAGACATCACAGTGGTCTCTCATCCTGGGAAAACCAGTGGAAAGTATTGTTAAAGATAAAATACCCAAGCATAAGCAAGCCTTGCTAAAGCAGAGCCAGGAACAAGAGGTTGTTGTTCTTGTTGTTGTTTTATTTGCTTACTTGCTGCCCATCAAACATTAAAAACTTCCCTATACAGGGTGCCTTCAGATGTCTTCTAAAAGTCAGATAGTTGTTTATGTCCTTGACATATGACAGTAGGGCAGGCATCCCCAAACTTCGGCCCTCCAGATGTTTTGGACTACAATTCCCATCATCCCTGACCACTGGTCCTGTTAGCTAGGGATCATGGGAGTTGTAGGCCAAAACATCTGGAGGGCCGCAGTTTGGGGATGCCTGCAGTAGGGCGTTCTACAAGGCGGGTGTAACTACCGAGAAGGCCCTGCCAAGAAGATGTTGATCTAGTGTGCGGCAGTCATGAAAAGGGCAAAATCTATGCTAGGGATCATTAGGAAATAATGCACACACACCCCCGTTCCTTCACTCATCCCTTCTTCCCTGGGTGGGGACGGGGTGCCATGTTGTGGTTTGCCTCAGGTGCAAGAATTTATTGGGCTAGTCCTGATAACCACTACAGAACACTAGCTCTCTGTTTCATCACTTTTGTTGTTGTTGTTTGTCTTGTTTTCTTTAATTTCCATTGTTCTTGTGCATTAGTAATTCTGAACGATTTGCAATCAGCTCCATTCTCTCAAATATGATCCAGTTGTTGAGGCAGGTAATTCCTCCCTATTTCTGAATGCTTATGCTTTTACCATTCAGGCCTTACGGTGCACAGCAACCCAACAATAAGCCATCACTGGCTTGCTGAGAGTGTTCGGTATCATGCTGGATCTGCAGCAATAGAACAACATTCACGTTGGAGCAGGGATAATGCTCTGTGACTACCAAATATATGCTCTGACTCATTTTGCCTGGGCAATTTAAAGGGAAGTTTTAATTTCTGATGATAATAATAGTTCTTCCTAATGTGACATTTTCATTATTTTATAGAATGCATAATGAAGTATGAGACATGTGGCAGCTTTGGAGATGCTATGGACATTGGGTTTAAATCTTTGCAAAGAACTGGGAAAGTGGTGTGTTTGCTTCTGGGTGGCTGTTTTCTTCTCTCTCCTTCTCCTGGGGAGAGGCTGCAATGTAGATTCAGGAACAGATAATCAGACTGAGCCAGATGAGGTCTAAACTCAAGAATGTTGACAAGAGCTAAACAGCTAAGTCAGGATCTGAATCTTGCTAAATCTTTCTGTTGTCTATTGTAGCCTTGCTTTGCATTTAGAATTCTTCCCATATGACACACACACACACACACACACACACACACACACACACACACACCAAATCTAGGCAGCTATCAGCTGTGGACCCGAACAAGGGTGATTGTGTGAACCAATGTGATCACAGTTTTGCAGGAATTAAAAGAGAATGTGTGAACAGAGAAATAGGTTTGCACAGATGAAGCCACCCCTTCACAGATGTCCCCATCCCCAAAGAAGACCTGCATGTGTGAGTCTAGAAGTCTGAAGGGGACTTCTGACAGGATAGGTAGCCATCTGTTATGGATGCTTTAGTTGAGATTCCTGCATTGCACAGGGTTGGACTTGATGATCCTTGGGTTCCCTTCCAACTCTTTGATTCCAAGAGCCAACGGACAGCTTTCAGCTGAATGTAGTTAGAAGTATCCATGTGATCAGGGACCCGCATTATCAGTATTTCGTGTGGAGGAGACATTCTTTAAAGCCCTAAATGGCCTCGGTCCAGTATACCTGAAGGAGCGTCTCCACTTCCATCATTCTGCCCGGACACTGAGGTCCAGCACCGAGGGCCTTCTGGCGGTTCCCTCGTTGTGAGAAGCCAAGTTGCAGGGAACTAGGCAGAGGGCCTTCTCGGTGGTGGCGCCTGCCCTGTGGAACGCCCTCCCAACAGATGTCAAAGAGGAAAACAACTACCAGACTTTTAGAAGACATCTGAAGGCAGCCCTGTTCAGGGAGGCTTTTAATGTTTAAGAGATTATTGTGTTTTATTTTTCTGTTGGAAGCTGCCTAGAGTGGCTGGGGAAACCCAGCCAGATGGGTGGGGTATAAATAATTTATTATTATTATTATTATTATTATTATTATTATTATTATTATGTTCACCGGATTGATATTAGAAGCTCTCTTCAGACCTTCCCGAGTGGGAATTTTGGGGTGTGAAATCTACATGGGATGACAATGTCAAGGGCTGAGCCGGAGATACGCAAAGAAGATAAAATTCCTACCAGAGAAGAATGGCAGATGAAGTTAATGGATTATGCTGAAATGGCTAAAATGACCAGAAGAGTCAGAAATCAGGAACACCAAAAATTTAATAAGGAATGGGGAAAATTTATATCTTATCTTAAAGACCACTGTAAACAGTTAAAATCGTTAGTAGGATTGGAATATCACTTGTAGTTTAAGGGTGAATTCTGGACATAATGGAAGAAGTGAAGGGTTTGGATTGTCATAAAAAGATGTGGGAGGAACTGATTAATAATAGAACCCACATAGGGGAGGATGGAAGTTCAGGAGGTTCCTTGGAATCTTGTTTTTATTATTTATTTTTGATATATCTCTGTAAAATTATAAGTTGAAAAATCAAATAAATGATTTTTTTTTAAAAAAAGAAGACAATGTAAAGGGCAGGGCCGTTGGACCGGCCTCTGTGCTCCCATGCACATTGACACACACAAAAAGCTCTCCACACACTTGGCTTGAAAGCCTGAATAAAGATATAGAAGTTGGTCATTCGGTTTGACCAACTCTAATGGGAACAAGGAACATTATTTTAACTCAGTAACGGTTAATACTGTGTACACACCAAGCAAGTCCAACAGAGTTCAATGGAGCTCATCCTCAGGAAAGTGGGTACAGTACTGCAGGCCTCGCAGAGTTTTAATTTGTGGGAAGTGGATTGAGGATTAAATCTATTGATGTAGATCTAAACCTCCTATCCCATGTGTGTGGGAGAAATACAGAAGTAATCTGGCTGTGAAGCCTTTTCAGCAAAATTACTTATAAAATTTTGCAGCTTATTAAAGCTTAGGAATTAGGCAGTTATTCCTTGTTATGCCCTTCTATTTGCAGTCCGTTGAGCTCCACCTCTTCACTCCCGTTGCATAGAATGAACCACACGTTTTTGT
This sequence comes from Zootoca vivipara, assembly GCF_965207765.1. Lineage (NCBI taxonomy): Eukaryota > Metazoa > Chordata > Lepidosauria > Squamata > Lacertidae > Zootoca > Zootoca vivipara. The sequence goes on from NC_142598.1 coordinate 6,869,267, forward strand.
AGGATAAATGGAAAAAGGATTTATTTACATTTCAATGCAGGCAGCAAATACAGCAAAATAGTAAGTGCAAAAGATACTTCTAAGTTACAGTAAAATTAAAGTTGGTAGGCTTAGGTAAGATGGCTGAAAGCAGGAGCTTTGGAGGCATGGTGAAAAGAGAGAGTATTTTTTAAAGGGAGATGGAAATATAAAGGATGGTCTCCTTTGTACCATACGCAGAAGATCATCTCTAGGAAGTTCAAGAACTCGCTTGTGTACTTGGCTTGGGCTTGTCTAGCAAAACATGCATTTGTGATTTTGGCTGCAAACCCCATAGAATTAACTTTTTCTCAGTTATTGCAAAGAAATTGCATAATGGGTGAGGTTTTGTTTTGTTTCTGGGTAGCTTTCAAGAATCTATTTATTTATCAGCAAGGTTCCAGTACACATGAAACATATTGTTTACATTTTATCCATTATAATTCAACAATGTGGAAGATGTTTTCTTATTTTGATCAATTTCCCATGCATAAACATGATGTAAACCCAACAAATGGACTACAGGTATCTTGCTTTCTGTCTTTTGAACATCTTGGCATTCTTTTTAGACCTGTACAGTACTTAGCATGTTCTGTTTTGTGTAACATATGTGTTTTATATATTTCACCGCATTATTGCCATGCTTTGTTCCAATACATTAATATTGTTTGAATATATTCTTTGCGAGTGTAATTTTTCTTTTGCTTCTCAGCTTTTATTTCATTCTTTCTGGGGGTGGGCCTTGTTTTTTCTTATTCTGAGTCAGACTGTTAGATCATCCAGCCTGTTATAATCTACTGACTGGCAGCAGTTCTACATTATCTCAGGCAAAAGTCTTTCCCAGTCTTGCTGCCTGATCTCCATGGCTGCCTTCACGCTGTACCTTTAAAGCATATTCTGTCCCTCCTAGAATCCCGGCCACTGTAGTTTCACCCATCACAGAGTTACAGGGAATGTGCTTTGAGTGCACTTTAAATGTATTGCGTGCCCAGAGCTTAAGGACTGAGCCTGGCACTGTTATGCAGGTGAAGCTTGCGCTCTGCCAGTGAGCTTGGGCAAAACACCTCTAGCAGGTCGTCTAGTGAAAAGAAAGGGTTAGTGGATTATTTTCACAGAGGCAGCAGGCAGGCACACTTGGGTAGAATTGCTCACCTTCTGCAGTTCTGCGTGGGCCCAGAATCAGGTGCAGAAACTGCTCTCTAGGGACCCTTGGTTTTGTTTTACAAAAACATTTCTAGACCTCACGGACATAGAACACACAGGAAAGTAATAGGTGGCTCAAAAATGTTCAGGGCATAAGGTAGAAAAAGCGAATCTTGTGGCAGATTTATGAGAGAAATTGAAAATAAGTATGCATCCAAAAAATAGCAAGGAGAGACAAGAGGGTCTTCTTAAATGAGCAATGCAAAGAAATAGAGGAAAACAATAGAATGGGGAAAACCAGAGATCTGTTCAAGAAAATTGGAGATATGAAAGGAACATTTCGTACAAAGATTACCATAATAAAGGACAAAAGTGGTAAGGACCTAACAGAAGCAGAAGACATCAAGAAGAGGTGGCAAGAATACACAGAGGAATTATACCAGAAAGATATGGAGGTCTTGTACACCTCAGGTAGTGTGGTTGCTGACCTTGAGCCAGACATCTTGGAGAGTGAAGTCAAATGGGCCTTAGAAAGCACTGCTAATAACAAGGCCAGTGGAAGTGATGATATTCCAGCTGAACTATTTAAAATTTTAAAAGATGATGCTGTTAAGGTGCTACACCCAATATGCCAGCAAGTTTGGAAAACTCAGCAATGGCCAGAGGATTGGAGAAGATCAGTCTACATCCCAATTCCAAAGAAGGGCAGTGCCAAAGAATGCTCCAACTACCGCACAATTGCGCTCATTTCACACGCTAGCAAGGTTATGCTTAAAATTCTACAAGGCAGGCTTAGGCAGTATGTGGACCGAGAACTCCCAGAAGTGCAAGCTGGATTTCGAAGGGGCAGAGGAACCAGAGACCAAATAGCAAACATGCGCTGGATTATGGAGAAAGCTAGAGAGTTCCAGAAAAACGTCTACTTCTGCTTCATTGACTATGCAAAAGCCTTTGACTGTGTCAACCACATCAAACTATGGCAAGTTCTTAAAGAAATGGGAGTGCCTGATCACCTCATCTGTCTCCTGCGAAATCTCTATGTGGGACAAGAAGCTATAGTTAGAACTGGATATGGAACAACTGATTGGTTCAAAATTGGGAAAGGAGTACGACAAGGTTGTATATTGTCTCCCTGCTTATTTAATTTATATGCAGAATTCATCATGCGAAAGGCTGGACTACATGAATCCCAAGCCGGAATTAAGATTGCTGGAAGAAATATCAACAACCTCAGATATGCAGATGACACAACCTTGATGGCAGAAAGTGAGGAGGAATTAAAGAACCTTTTAATGAGGGTGAAAGAGGAGAGCGCAAAATATGGTCTGAAGCTCAACATCAAAAAAACCAAGATCATGGCCACTGGTCCCATTACCTCCTGGCAAATAGAAGGGGAAGAAATGGAGGCAGTGAGAGATTTTACTTTCTTGGGCTCCTTGATCACTGCAGATGGTGACAGCAGTTACGAATTTAAAAGACGCCTGCTTCTTGGGAGAAAAGCAATGACAAACCTAGACAGCATCTTACAAAGGTCCGTATAGTTAAAGCTATGGTTTTCCCAGTAGTGATGTATGGAAGTGAGAGCTGGAGCATAAAGAAGGCTGATCGCCGAAGAATTGATGCTTTTGAATTATGGTGCTGGAGGAGACTCTTGAGAGTCCCATGGACTGCAAGAAGATCGAATCTATCCATTCTGAAGGAAATCAGCCCTGAGTGCTCACTGGAAGGACAGATCGTGTAGCTGAGGCTCCAATACTTTGGCCACCTCATGAGAAGAGAAGAATCCTTGGAAAAGACCTTGATGTTGGGAAAGATTGAGGGCACTAGGAGAAGGGGACGACAGAGGATGAGATGGTTGGACAGTGTTCTCGAAGCTACGAACATGAGTTTGACCAAACTGCGGGAGGCAGTGGGAGACAGGAGTGCCTGGCATGCTATGGTCCATGGGGTCATGAAGAGTCGGACACGACTAAACGACTAAACAACAACAACAACAAATGCATCAATCAAGAACAGAATAATATAGGAATGTCTGGAAGTAGGAGAGGGTGGGGGGGAAAGGGGATAGAGGACTTTAATTTTAAGAAAAGGATAATATGGGAATTTCGGGTATGAAAGAGAGAATGAATGCGAGAACTAGTTAAAGATTTTTTTATGATTTAATTTATGATTATGTTTATGTTCTTTATGATTTAATTTTTAATTGCGATTTATGATTATGATTAATGATTATGATTATTATACGATTACGATTATGTTTATGATATGCATGATTTTGTTTGTTTTTTCTGTTTTTGTTCTGTTTGAAGTTTTGTTGCTGTATGTTATGATTTGGACATTTTTGTTTATTTCTCGGTGTGATTGTGAGTGTATTTTTTTAATGTGCAATTCAATAAAGTTTATTTTAAATATATATTTTTTTAAAAAAAGTTCAGGGCATGGGATTTCTGTGCCCTTGCTTTGTGGCCTTCTGTCAGATTGCCCTGCAGTTCTGTCAACCTGTCTTTCATGCACACATGCTTCTCTTTCTCTTGCAACGTATGGTGACTTGTCAGGTGCTGAGGAGGCCAGAGTGCTGCTGGCAAGTGCCGTAACTAGAGAGCAGCCTGCCGCCTGCCAGTCTGGTGGTTGCCCCTATCGAGGAAGCAGAGCAGAGGGCATATGGAAGAGAGCCTTGTGTTGCAGGATCTAACTTTCTGGGATCACCTGGTTCCCAGCCCTAGGCGAATTAGGAGGTGCAGCCATCCCAACACAAACTACATGCTGTTTCTCTCCTATGGGCAGTAACCTTTCCTTCCTGTATGCCGTGGGTCTCATCCTTGGTTGGTGTTCTCAGGCAGCATTATGCCTTCCTTCCTTCCACTGGAGAGAACGACTGCTGTTCTTGTGCTAGGACTTATTGAATAATTACACAGCGGAAGCTTGCGCTCCCAGGGAGGGTTGATTGGAAAATGGTCTTTTCTGCTCAATTAAAAAAGAATTGGCTGTTTGTGGAGAGAATTGGGGTGGGGGTGGGTGGGAAGGGAGCCAGCAGAATGTCCATAAAGCATGGGGATTGCCAGTCAAAGTGGATACAGCTAGTATTCTTTCAAACAACTAAATAAATTAGATTTCTGGTTTCACTGTAGTTGCAAATCGTATGTTGGAGACTGCAGGGTCTGCAATTCCCATCATCCCTGACCACTGGTCCTGCTAGCTGGGGATGATGGGAGTTGTAGTCCAGCTGTTGCTGGAGACCCAAGTTTGGGAAACCCCGCTGTAGAGCCCGGGCAGCAAACCTAGAGCCCTCCAGATATTGTTGGACTCCAGTTCCCATCATCCCTTATGGTTGCCTATGCTGCTTGGGGCTGATGGGAGCTGAAGTTAGGGTTGCCAGACTCAATAGTGGACAGGACCTCTGTGCCTTTCATTGCCCTGCTCTCTTTTGAGTCTGGAAACCTTAAAGAGAAACCAGCAGACACTCTGTTTAATTTCCAAGCAAAGGGTCTGCTGGTTTCTCTTTAAGGTTTCCAGACTCAAAAGAGAGCAGGGCAATTAAAGGCACAGAAGTCCTGTCCTCTATTGAGTCTGGCAACCCTAGCTGAAGTTCAGTAATATCTGGTGGGCTACAAGCTGTCTTTAGATTGAGGTTCAAAGAAAGGGCATCAAATCAGGCAGAGCATACCCTATCATGGGTCTTTTTGAGCTGCCAGGGCCACAGAATCCATTGTATTATCGCAAAGTGTTTTGAAGCCCTCAGATACCTTCAGATACCTGAAGAAGTGTGCATGCACACGAAAGCTCATACCAATGACAAACTTAGTTGGTCTCTAAGGAGCTACTGGAAGGGGAAAAAATTATTTAGTTTTGTATATGCAGGGATTTTGGTTTTTGTACTGAGGACCACTCCATCATACAAGTTGTCAGTTGTATTGAGACTGGAGTTCAAATCCCTTCTGAACTGTAATCAGTCCCAAAGGTTACTGGGTGGCCATTGGCTAGCAACTCACTTTCGGCTAAGGTTGTTGTAAGAATAAAATGGGTAACCGTGAAGAATAACTTGATCAGAATAAAAAACGCAGTAAAGAAACTGTGTAAATATAGATAGAGCAACAGTTCAGTAATGCTTGTAATATAACCTTCAATATACCACAAAAAAACGCCTTTCTGTGAATCTTGCTTCTTCACAAACCTGAAATGGTATCCGTGTCATTGATGGAAACAAGTGTTCTAAACAGCTGGGCAGCTAAAACGAAATCTAGATGTCCTCTAAAGTTTTGTTGGCTACAAAAGGATAAGAATGTCAAAATAGGGGAGGGGTACAAGTTTGCAGGCGTTCTGTTTGCCCAACATGATCAGCACCTTGGAGAGCTTCCAAGAATTCCATAGTCCAGAATTCCTTGCATATATTTCATGTGCTTCAGTTTGCAGGTGATCTGTGCAGTGTAAGGCAACAAGTGCACTGAGAGGAAGCTGTTGTGAGTGACTGATTCACAGCTGTGGAACTCTTTTTTTAGTAGAGGTTTTTCAAAAGTGGAGCCTGAACAGAGCCCACCCACCCCTCATACAAGAACATTACTCACACGTTTAAACGAACACGCTTAACTTGCCCACTTTTATTTAGAAGTACAAACAATCCCAAGCCCCCCAACGTGGAACATGGTCCCAATCCAGAGGCCCTTTGTCAGTTTCTTCCTGAAAATCACTCCCTCCTGCCCGCTTGTTCCCGTCCCCGCCCCCCAATGCTGCTTTATTGCAAACAGCACCTTTGTGCGCAAATGGCAGCCAGAGAGGTGATTTGCAGCCCGATGCAGGGCCCCAATTCAGATTGGCAGCTCATCACGACCCTGCAGCTGCTTTTTCTCCAAGGCAAAAGCGGCCAGGTGAAAGCTTGCTTGCTTAAAAGCTTGAATAAAACACTCGTGAGATTTGGCCCTTAGAAGGGCCTTTTGTTTGGATTGAGATTGTGACGTGCACAGAGCCATAAACAGTGTGCCACCCACACACGGCAGTTGCAAAAGCAGTCATGGTTTTTTTGCGTAGTTTCAGTCCCCCACTCCAGTTTCCCAATTCTCGGTATTTATATTACTTTTTTCCCCCTGAAACTGCAGTATTCTCCAATAACTTATTGAGCTGAAGATGGTAGCAAGGGTAGAGAAATCCTCCATTTCTCTCTTCTGTTCTTTTCCTTTCCCAGCAGTGGGAATGAGCAATGTTGTCCCCCCTGCCATTTGCCTAACCTCACAAGTTGCCATTCATTGCCAGCCTCCATCTCTTGAGAGCCCAAGAAGCACCTCCCAAGGTCAGAGCCTCTCAGATAATCCAGAATGGTGGCGCAAGCTAGAGAGAATCAAGGAGTGATTCTCTCTACAGTCACTGAGTCTGAATAGCAACCTTTTATTCGCTCCCTGAAGGAGATGGATAAATAGATCTGTAGCCTCTTCCACCAGCTTAGCAACCTCGCAAAACCATTACACTGCAGAGTGGGTATTGATTTCATTCCTATCGTTTACCAGCTCCTTTGTCTGCCAGGTGGTGCATTTAGAGAAAAAGAGGATTTAAGCAATTCACAAGGGCTCATACCTGGCTCAGGAGGAAAGTCTTCCCTTAATGAGAAGTTGACCCCGGCTGAATTTGGGAGCAGCTTCTAAGGCTTTAGTGAATCCATGGCTTTCCTGAATATTATTTTGCTTGGCAATATGCCTGCAGAAGCAGGGGTTTGGGAGGAAAGGCTTTGCAGAAGACAAAGTTTGGAGATTAATGCTCATCTGTGGTATTTGAACCATAAATTGTCTTCCTGCAGAACATGTGGGCCCACCTCATACATGACGTACAGTTTTGCATGCAGATTCTTATTTTGACAGGAAGCAGGGCACTGTGTGATCTGTGGACCAGCCTCTTTCTTGATGCCTTTCAGATATTGACAATATACACATTATTTTCCATGTGGAGTTATATCCACATAGGAAAAAGCAACTAACAAACTGCCCATTGGGCTATTGTCTTCCAGCTGCAGCTGAAGTGATAACATGAGAACTGGCTTTTTCATATCCCAGCCCTAGCAAATTTGGCAGGGTAGGAATTTTCCTGAAAAAACACTTTGGATGGCCCAAAAATCCTTCTCAATATTGTTCGGCACCATTGTTTCTCTTGGATCCTGCTTCTTCCTGAATTAGCTATATTTTGTCCAGCTGCCACTCTCAACTGGAGTTGTCCAAGTCTCTGGGTATCTCTGGCACGAGAACCTAACTTTTCCTATTTTATTTCTATGATGTTTTTCTGAGCTGACTCCAACATCTGACACTCTCTTCCTGACCTTCACAAGGCAGGTCACACCTGCTGATGGTTCAACTGTAGGGAATGTAGGGAATAGTGGCACATTTATAGGAACAATGATGTTGCTCAAAATTCAACATAGCATAACAAAATTCTTTTCTCAGCTACTGTTTACCACAAGTCCAGTTTTGTACTGTAGCAGTGAACCAGGAACATACACAGAAAGGTCTTGTGTGGCCATGTCCTTAACAGGACTGAAAATAACAACAACAACAACAACAACAACAACAACAACAACAACAACAACAACAACAACAACATTATCAGCAATGATTGGTTTGTGGATTTCTTTCTTTCTTTCTGATATTATCTCACACATAATGTGATTATTAACTAGGTAGATTCATTCATGTGTTGAATTCAGGCAGAAATAAAAGGAAGCCATCAGGGGAGACAGTGGTGGTGAATAATGTTGGGGTAAGGTGATATTTTCACACCTTAAGTGCTTCTCAATCGTCCCAGTACTTTTACAGTCTTTGGCTCCAATGGAAGACAGAAGCAGCTTTGCTCATTGGGCAGCTGAGTTGCACGTGGCCTGCATATTTCACCTTAGACTTCTGTAAGAACTTATCCACACTTCCTTTTGTGCAATGTTTCTAGGCATAGGTCTGGGCTTTAAAGCTCTGTGTCTGAGCGGTATTTTATTTTATTTTGTCCTGGTGCTTTCCCTGGGATAACCTGCATTTTAACACAGAACTGGAGAATTCTCACTATTATATTCACCTCTTTCAAGGCTGGCACTGAAAAACAGGTGCTGGGGGGCTCAGCATTGCTGGAATGCAGCTAGTCAGCAAAATCCATGCCAGGCTCCCTGCCCTCTTCCCTGACAGACACATGGTATTATTATTATTGTGATTAAGTCCTGTTATTTATTTATTCACTGGGAGGTGATTTCTGAATGGCAGCTGCCAGAGGAACTCATTTATAAGCAGGGAAGTTCTATTAGACCGTGCAAATATTGGATAGATTCAGCAGAGTTACCTCTTTGCGAGCCGAGGCACCAAGAGGACCCCCCAATAACTCACACAGACACCATAATTTTTGTTAAGGTTTTTGGCATTAAAATTTGGCCGCAACTTTTTTTATTAAAATACAATCAATTAAATGTGAGTGGTTGCTTAGTCATTGGTTCACAGCCATCTGTCTCCCGCCTGGGACAGATCTGACTCCCTCTAGCCTAGTAGGGGAGTCAGTAAGTAAGCACCCCCTGAGAGAGGACGGGGCAGGGGGCACAAGCCCTTCTTTGTCCTCTCCCCAGATGCTCCCCGAGGCTCATGCGTGGTCCTGACCCCTAGCGGGGATAAACAGACAAACATGTGGAGCCCGGGATTCCTTTAAGGGAATACTTCTATATGGCAGCAGCAATCACATGAGGGTCAGGCCCAGCCAAAATCCGTACCCCTCGACCAATTATTTGAACCAATGACTAACCGCAACCTTACAAGTTGTGACTAGTTGCAGTATGGTAAGCCAAAACCACCTGACATCGGCCAATCAGTCAAGTGGAAAAATTCCTACCAGGCCCCTGAATACAGGCGACCCCTAGACAGGCACTGCAAGGTCAGGCAAAGGGGCCTAAATAAGCGGAGGGTGGGCGGGAGATTCGAAGCAAGCAGCAAAGAAGTAGCACAAACTGCTCGTTCAGCTTAAACCAAGCAAGGGCTGTCAATCAACAAATAGCAACAAGGAAAACCCCCCAGCAACAATTAAACCACCAATCAAAGCCAAATATCAGGCCCACCCCCAAGGCCCTGGGTCGTCTTGTTAGCCCTGCCGCAACCCATGCTCTCTCCTATGGAGAGAACCTGCTTTTCCAGATATTGAAACTGAAGCTGTACAGCAGAAGTCCCTCTCTGCCTTGATCCTTGCTTTGCATCTATCCCCCTGCCAGGATTGTGCTACCTGTACCAAATGGCACACGTGGCTTCGGATAACCCTCCTGCCACTGGGCTTAGAGGCCATGCATGAAGCCCAGATTGGACGAGGATTGGAGAGGGAAGTGAGCGCATAGGCAAGCTGCCTTGGGGCTGTGACATGTGTGCGTCAGGGCTGCCAGTGCTATATTAAGAGCCGTGCATCGTGTACTTGCGCTTTTAGAAAGATGGTGTTCTCTTTCTCAAAAGAGGATTAACAAATTAATGAATAGCCATCTTAATGGAGTCCTGGGCCTACCTAAGGAAGTGTTCTACATTTTCTCCCATGCCCATGGCCCAATTTTTAAAGGCAAGCCAGATCTTCTGCCTCTCATTGCCCAGGCTTTACAGTGATATGCCATCTGTAACCAATGGGAATCCAGAAAAACAACAACATTTCCCTTGTTTCTGGGTACACAGAAGTGTGTGGAAGTGTGAGCATGTTACTAAAGGTAAAGGTAAAGGGATCCCTGACCATTAGGTCCAGTCGTGACCGACTCTGGGGTTGCGCGCTCATCTCACGTTATTGGCCGAGGGAGCCGGCGTACAGCTTCCAGGTCATGTAGCCAGCATGACTAAGCCGCTTCTGGCAAACCAGAGCAGCACATGGAAACGCCGTTTACCTTCCCGCTGTAGCGGTTCCTATTTATCTACTTGCATTTTGACGTGCTTTCGAACTGCTAGGTTGGCAGGAGCTGGGACCGAGCAACGGGAGCTCACCCCGTCACAGGGATTCGAACCGCCGACCTTCTGATCAGCAAGCCCTAGGCTCTGTGGTTTAACCACATCGCCACCTGGTTACTACCAGTAGTTAAAGTGCTAGAGAGGAGGCTGAACAAGATCTCCAGCTTTGGGGGCTGGCCTACAGTACCTTGCAGAGTTCCTCCTCCTAGTACATCTAGAATTGTGCAAGTGAAAATTAGAATACCTACTCACTTAACTTTGTATAATTTATACACTTTGCAGAGTTCCATTTTTTTCTTAGTGTAATGTAGATTTTTATTTTTCTAATATATACAGTGCCCTGCAGTGTGGCTACCTGATAAAGCTGTCTCTTGGGTAACAGGTTGTAAATGGTGAAACATTAAGCGCAGAGACCGAAAATTTTGGGCTTGACTTACTAGCCATTATTTGTGGTCACTGCCAACAGAACTCGAGAGGTGATTATAGAAATCACCGACGTACCTGGTCTACAACCAACTGGGGGCCTGGAATCTGAGCTTACTTTAAATATATATTTTAAAGTAAGTTTCTAAGCTTCCTGGAAGGAAATGTGAGGCAAAATGTTCAGGCAAACTTCTAAGCAATTTCTGCAAAAGAATCCGCCTGACCTTTCAGTGTTTTAGGCAATGAGTGAAATCAACCACCCATGTTTTCCTCCATGGGGAACACAAGAAAGAGGGTCTGTCTCCTAACCCCCCAAAAATGGCTTTTACTGACAGGCATGATTGTCCTTGTCAGAAGGTGAAAAAATACTCACTGCTGGTGACCAGGCAAGTGGATTCAGGGAACCTTGAATTAAGCATTAGATAGCATTTCCTTCTTTGCAAGATCATGTAGTATAAGATGGTGCTGACCTTTAAAGCCCTAAACGGCCTTGGTCCAGTATACCTGAAGGAGCGTCTCCTCCCCTATCGTTCTGCCCGGACACTGAGGTCCAGTGCCGAGGGCCTTCTGGCGGTTCCCTTGCTACGAGAAACTAAGTTACAGGGAACCAGGCAGAGGGCCCTCTCGGTAGTGGCACCATAGCTGCCAAGTTTTCCCTTTTCTCGCGAGGAAGCCTATTTAGCATAAGGGAAAATCCCTTAAAAAGGGGGATAACTTGGCAGCTATGAGTGGCACCCACCCTGTGGAACGCCCTCCCACCAGAGGTCAAAGAGAACAACAATTACCAGACCTTTAGAAGGCATCTTAAGGCAGCCCTGTTTAGGGAAGCTTTTAATGTTGGATGGATTTCTGTAATTTAATGTTTTATTGGAAGCCGCCCAGAGTGGCTGGGGGAACCCGGCCAGCTGGGCGGGGTATAAATAATAAATTATTATTATTATTATTATTATTTGGATCTGGGTTCAAATCTGGACTGAGTTCTGAATATTTGGAGTATCTTTTGATTACGTAAGTCATTCCAGTGGGAATACCAATGACCAGTTTCCTCATGGGGCTCTTTTAACACTTCATATCCCTACTGTTGAAAGCCCTTTCATGCTGATACTGTAGTCCAAGACGCAGTCACTTGGGAATAAGGCCTGTTGAACTGAACAGGAAGTAGACAAGCATCAGCTTTGCTCTGTGCGCCCCATAAAAAATTGTGAATAGGTGACAAATGGCATTATCAGATGAACGAAGGCTGCTGGCATTAGGGAAAGAGATTTAAAATCCTCAGCAAAATATACCCTGAGCTTCAGCCATCAGCAAATTTATGGTACTAGCCACAGACCTCTGACAACTTTTCAAGCACTCCAAATATATCAGCAGGAAAGTGGAAATAAATAAACAATGAAAAAGTTAAAGACAATTTGATTATGTAAAAAATCTGATAGAGGAAAAGCCAAGTTGCACTAAAACTGAATCAAGCACTTTCTTAAAACTCTCAGGCATGACCTGCAGCAGTCAGTATGAGAAGGTAGAGGTCTGTGACTGGCTGCCTCTCCCCCTTTTGACTGCACCTGCTCCATGGACTTGAGGGTCCCCCCCGCCGCCGCCTTCCTGCCTTAGTACTGCATATGTTGTTTTGGATGGGCTGTAGGTTTCTCCGAGTTTCCAAGCACCGCTGCCAGTGCTTCTTTCCCTCTCTCTAGGCACCTTCTCTGACAACAGCAGATACATACAGTACTGCGAGGGGGAGCATATGGGAAGCAAAATTGCTTCTGAGCAGAATGGGATTTGCCAAGGCACGTGATCAAAGGGTGGGCATTCTGCTTTGCTTCATTGAGAAGAAATCGCCCAGTTTAAAATTAGGCTCCTGCAGAGCAGTCAATGTGCAGATGCTCCTGTAGCTGGCAAGCAGCCTGCGTGCTGCTCGCCACTTCCTCGCAAATACGTTTCTTATTAACAGGTTGCAGGCTGAAGCTTCAGACCCTTTGACTAGCAAAGTCGAGACGCCGGTGGCATCTCGTTTCCTTCTTGTGGTGTTTGCCTTTCTTTTGCTCGGAAATTCAAAATCCTGGCACCGGATCCTGCTTGTAAGGCTGGCCATCCCTTACGCAGGACAGGCAGCCAGATGACTCAGGGTGCAGCCCGTGTTGTATTCCAGCGAAGGCATGAAGAAAAGTGCAAGCAGCTCTGGTCGGAAGAGTACAATGGTGTGGTGTTTGTGTGTGTCAGTGTGCTGCCCTCATCTGAAATACCTGCCTATCAATGACAGAAGTTAGTGGGTGTTTGGGGCATTTGAAGATGTGATTGCTAAGGGGTAAGGTTGTGGCCTTGTTGCTGTGTACATTCATAGCATATGAAAGGTCCCAGGGTCAGTTGCTGGTGCCTTCATGTAGGGCTGGGGGGGGGAGCCCCCTGCCTGAAACCATTCAGAGCAACTGGCTAGTCAGCATAGACCAGGGGTAGCCAGTGCTGTGCCCTCCAGATGTGGCTGGACTATAATAATAATAATAATCATCATCATCATCATCATCATCATCATTATTATTACAGTATTTATTATTTATACCCCACCCATCTGGCCGGGTTCCCCCAGCCACTCTGGGCGGCTTCCAACAAAACATTAAAATACAGAAATCAAACATTAAAAGCTTCCCTAAACAGGGCTGCCTTGAGATGCCTTCTAAAGGTCTGGTAATTGTTGTTCTCTTTGACCTCTGGGGTGGGAGGGCATTCCACAGGGTGGGTGCCACTACCGAGAAGGCCCTCTGCCTGGTTCCCTGTAACTTGGCTTCTCGTAGCGAGGGAACCGCCAGAAGACCCTTGGCGCTGGACCTCAGTGTCCCATCCTCCCTGACCATTGGCTGCGCTGTCAGAGCTGGTGGGTGTTGTGTCCAACAGCATGTGGAGGGCCACCATGGGAGGTACAGTAGATGGAGTAATGGTCCATCTGTATGAAACTGGCACCAGGTTCCAAGTGGGCTGCCTTTTCCTGTCTCCAACCTCCCTCTCTGGGAGCCTTTCTGGGTGCACAAAGGAAGTGCCATTTGATTTTTCACTGGGTTCTGAGAAGTATCCAGGAAGGCTCTAAGGTTGGCACTGGAGAATTGGGCAAGTAGCTGAGGAAGGGGCAGAAACGAGGGCTAAGGTTCTTCAGGAGGGGTTCTCCGTCTGAAGCCCCAGACGGGGAGAGGGGGGTTCGGACCATGGCAGGACCGCTAGCGGTAACCCTGGGGGAGTCCCTAGTTGATGTGCATCAGCAGGGCTCCCCCTACTGGTGGTTAACCCTTCCAAGACTCCTGCAGACGGGCAGGAGTGGTTTCCAACCACTCACATTCTGTAACCAATAAAGTTGTGGCCTTTTTTGCCCATTAACCTAAAATACTGTTTCATGTGTCTTTATTCCACTTCTCGGGAGGGTTTGGGACCTTGCCATGCAGGAGGGGTTCTGGTAACGTAGCAGGTTTTGAGGAAAGAAAGAAATAAAGAGAGGGCAGTACTCTGCACAAGCTCAAAAGCGCTTTAGGTTCTGTGCCTCTCCCATCCTACAAGCACTTCATGCAGGGAAATGTTGTGGACTTGTGAACCACATCCTTCTTCTGTCTCCTCTTTTTCTTCTTGATCCCTCCTTCTGAGTCTACTTTGAGCTTCTTTCCTCTTATTCTGGAGGCTTTAAACATGTAGATTCTCAAGGCACATGAAATATGTTGAACAAAAGTATCCTCTAGACGTCTATTTTTATCTGGAGGGACAGAAATAGCTAAATCGCATCCTGGAACAATTTCTGCTGTCACCTTACCATGTAATGCTTGATTCCCTGCGTGGGATCCTCTTGAGCAAAAATTGATTTAAAGTGAAGCCATGTGTGTATGTGAAGTTGTCTTGGGAGTGAAGTTGTCTTGGGAGAGTGGGCAATAAACCTGTTTTGATGAGACTGTATCTTAGAATTGTAGCATTGGAAGGGACCGCAAAGTTCATCTAGTCCAAACCCCTGCAATGCAGGAATCATTTGCTTCCAAGCCTTTGAAGTAGACAGGATTTTACCAATTCCCTGCAGAATTCAGGAGGGGCACACCCTGATTCTTGCTTGTATTAAATGTGCAGCCAGTATAGCCCAAAGCAGGTGGCCCATCTTACTCATTTTCAAGAGTGGAAGAGGATTAATTGTAGTTAAATGGAACCTCCATGTTCAGAAGTAGTGTACCTCTGAATACCAAACGCTGAGGGCAAATAACCGGGGAGGGCTCTTGCTCTCCTACTCTGTTTGTGGGCTTCCTGAAGCAGAAGTCTGTTGGGCCATTGTTGGAAACAAAATGCTAGATTAGATATAGTCTGATAAGATTAAGAAAGACAATCCTTATGTGGGATACTGACAGAGCTGAACCATGGAAAGAGTTTAGAAGGAAAGCAATATTGTTCACAGACAGCTCTCATTTATTTCAACGAGGGTTGTGAAGGAGAGCTTCCCAGTATGCTAGCTAAGAAGAGGAGGGCTCCCATTTTGGATTTTCCACTGAAATATATCTCTGGCTGCAGAATGCCACCCCACTTATGCTGGTGTACACAAGTCGCCATTAAGCTTTCCTTTTCTCCTATCTGATCCTGCAAGAGACACGGATCGCCATTGCCAATATGGTGGAAGGAGGGGGACATGCCACCGTGCTATTAATAGCCACTTTATTGCTCAATAATGACATTATTTGATCATCACGCAGCTTCTGTGCCAAAGGCTGTCTCTTGGCCACTCGCAGCTGCCCTGCCTTGAAGGCTGGTACTATTTTGGCAGTATCCCTGAACCTTTTCTCTGCTTGCACACCAGAGCTCTGAAGGTGGCACAGCAAAAGCAGCACTGAATCCCAGCAACTGGGTCACAGCAACAAAAGCTGGAAGGACACATTTGGAACCAATGCCCTTGGTTCAGGGCCGGCCCACCTATGAGGCAAGGTCAGGTGACCTCCTCAGTGGCAGAAGATCCCAATGTCAGTACTGTATTTATTCCCTGCTTGTTCCCAATGTACTTCTCCACTCACTCCTTCCTCCCTGGCCGTGTGTGTGTGTGTGTGTGTGTGTGTGTGTGTGTGTGTGCCATTTTGTGCTTTGCCTCAGATGCTAAAACGTCTTGGGAAGGCCCTGCACTGGTTTATAGGCTGCTAAGATCAATTAATTCCTGCATGTGTTGAGGACCACTTCTTAACATCAACAGAATCAAGCGATAAAGCTTTTTTTTTCCTCCTGGACTGCTGCACATGTGTAACAAGGGAGTCAGTTGAATATTCCCTTATTTGAAACAACAACACCCCCCCCACAGAAAAAAAATAGAGCAAATGGCTCAGCCTACCTTCTTTCTCATCATCATCATCAAACTCAAGGTGGCTTACAAATAAAATAAGAACAGCTAAAAACATGGGTGGGGAAAATAATCAAACATTAATAAAATCAAAACTATATATCTATTAAAAACATACAGATAAGTACAATAAAAACAGCACGTCAGTTCTAAAAGCAGTCCGTTCCAAACCCTGTTGGGACAAAAAGGACAGCAAGGAAGGAGCCAGTCTGACTTCTCTAGGGAGGGAGCTCCAGAATCTTGGGAGCAGCCACCGAGAAGGCCTTTATTCCATATGCCCTTTTTCTATGTGTTGGGAGCTACCCCCCACCCCACCCCACACTTTAAAAGAAGATTTTTATTTTATTTTTGCGGGCCACTCCTCTCACGCTAGGAAGTGTTTTGTTATTTACTTCTCCCAGGGTGGCCGCTCACCCTCTGTCGCCCCATACTCGGGAGAGCACCGTTATGCTCCACATGCTTTACCCCAAAGCAGGAAATCTATGTTTCACTGAGACTCGGGAGGCGAACCAGGACCGGGAGTTCTGTTGAAATCCTTACCCCTCATTTCTGAGGGTTAAGACTGACATTGAGACAGCCATGCGAAGGAAGCTCCAGGTCAAGTGTGGACCCAGAGGGAAGGGGGGGCCTGATTGCCTTGCTGGAGACAACAGTTTGGGATTAGATCCAACAGGTGCCTGCGGAGCACTCAATACATGATAATACCTAAGCATGAGGGCACCAGTATTCCTCCACTGTTTGTCCCTAGTGTGTTAGATCCAAAGGTATACTACTCCTGAATGTGGAGGTACCACTTAGTTAAGAGGAGGAGGAGAAGAGGAGCTTGGATTTGATATCCCGCTTTATCACTACTCTAAGGAGTCTCAAAGAGACTAACATTCTCCTTTCCCTTCCTCCCCCACAACAAACACTCTGTGAGGTGAGTGGGGCTGAGAGACTTCAAAGAAGGGTGACTAGCCCAAGGTCACCCAGCAGCTGCATGTGGAGGAGCAGAGACCCCGTTTCCCCAGATTATGAGTCTACCGCTCTTAACCACTACACCACACTCTCTCAGTCCCAACTGGCTTTTGTTGGTGGCTACACTTGGGACAGCGGGTGGTGCTGTGGGTTAAACCACAGAGCCTAGGGCTTGCCGATCAGAAGGTCAGCGGTTCGAATCCCTGTGGCGGGGTGAGCTCCCGTTGCTCGGTCCCAGCTCCTGCCAACCTAGCAGTTTGAAAGCACATAAAAGTGCAAGTAGATAAATAGGTACCACTACAGCGGGAAGGTAAACGGCGTTTCCGTGCACTGCTCTGGTTCGCCAGAAGCGGCTTAGTCATGCTGGCCACATGACCTGGAAGCTATACGCCAGCTCCCTCGGCCAATAATGCGAGATGAGCGCGCAACCCCAGAGTCAGTCACGACTGGACCTAATGGTCAGGGGCCCCTTTACCTTACCTTTTACACTGGGGGGGGGGGTTGCGGAGTGGAAGAGGAAGACCAAGAGGTGCCCAGCTCCCCCCCCCCGCAATAAACTGGACACTACTGATCAGGGCCGGATTTAGGTGTGATGAGGCCCTAAGCTACTGAAGGTAATGTCCAGCTGTCCTTTGTCAACAAATAATTGTGGCAGTTTTATGCTGTATGGACCTAATAGGTATCTAAAGCAATTTGCACATAAAAAATATGTATTTTATGAAAGTGATTGTTGAAGTGAAATACAATTAAGAAGTATATTTTTGGGGGGGGGGCAAGCTATAGCTTGTTTAGCTTATATGTAAATCCGGCACTGCCAGTGCTGATACTTAACGCAGCAAGGCTGATTGTCCTTAGGCCTTTGCTGACGGGAAAAGCTTTCTGTACACGCTCAGAGGCACTCTTGTTCTTTCAAGTACGTCGAGGGGGGTGGACCTGTAAGTAGAAAGGGAGCCGGCTCGACATTGGACGCGAGAAAGCGGCGAAAACTGGCGCGTCTTGGGCGCACGCAGGCAGCCGCGGGCGGGGCTCTCCTGCCGCCGCCGCCGCCGCCGCTCCGGCTCCGTGCTTCGACTTAGTCCGCGCGCGAGCCGGCTGCCGCGCAGGCGGAGCCTTCCTCGGGGAACCGCGGGAGCCTAAGGAGACGCCCGCCCACGCCCGTCTCGTGGCGCCGCCGCCGCAGCCGCCTCGCCAAGCGGGGGATGCCGTGAAGGCGGCGACCCTCGACGCGTCCCCTCCGCCTCCGCTGGTTCCTCCCTCCCCGCAGCCCCGCCGGCGGCGCAGTCCCTCCTTCCCTCCGGCGGCGGCGGCGGCGCCTCAGACGCGCGCAGCGGGGACGCTCCGTCGGCTCCAGGCGCGGGCTGAGCTCGGTGCGTGTTCCGGCAGGCGCCGCCAGTCTCCTCCGGTAGCTGCGGAGCATGGAGGGGGCGTCCGGAGCCGGCGCGAAGGGCCCTGGGCGGCTGCCTCTGCGCTAAGCCTCGCTTGGGATGGTGGCGGCTTCTTGGCGGAGTTTGTGAGACGCTTCCCCGGGGCTCGAGGGGCGGCGACTCGGGTTGCTGGCCGGAGACCGAGACCGAGGCGCGCTAACTCCGCCGCCGCGGCCACCCCGCGACCTGCCCGCCCCCGCGACCGTGTGCCTCGGCAGCTCCGTCCGAAGCCGGCGAGGAGCAGCAGGATGGAGCCGCCGCCGCCCTGCTCGAAGAAGAGCCTGTCCCTGTCGCTGCCCGTGCCGCGGGAGGGTCAGGCCACCCTCAAGCCCCCGCAGCACCTTTGGCGGCAGCCCCGGACCCCCATCAAGATCAAGCACCGCGGCTACTCGGACACGGAGAGGCACCCGCACCGGCAGATCGAGAGGGCGGACGCCATGGACACCAGCGACCGGCCGGGGCTGAAGAAATGCCGCATGTCTTGGCCGTCGTCTTTCCACGGGACCACCAGCAGCGGCGGCGGAGGCGGCCACGCCGGCAAGCGGTAGGCTCCGAAGCGGGGCGTGGGGCGCGCGTCCGGGGTGCTGCGCGGGGAACCGGGGACTGTTGCAACCCGAGGGAAACGCATCCGATTGCTGCTTTCTACTGAGCTCCGGGTTCTTGCCCCCTTCGTGTTTTGACGGCGTCACCCCCTTGACCCGCTCCGCAGATTTTTTGGTTCCCCTGAGGCTTGTGCTTGATTTCAACAGTATTGCCCATCCGTGGGGCTTAGCGTTGCCCATCGCCTGGAGCGTTTGCATCTGGGGAAGCGATAGCTGCTCCTTAGAGAAGTGGGCAGGAGTCCCTTTGCACATGCCTAGAGGCGCACTCCTTCTTTCACAGCTTCCCCCGGTGCAATCTTAACTCCAGCTGAGCTCTGCTTTAGTAGTGTCTTCTAAAGTTATAACCTGCCCAGCACAGAGCACCAGTAAGGATGGGCTTTAGCTCAGTGAAGGTCTCAGCTTCAGACCCCAACACCTGCCAGCAGATTTGGGGAAAGATTCGTGCCTGAAACCCCGAGGAGCTGCTGCCAGTCAGTATATACCTAAACCAGGCATAGGCAACCTTGGCTCTCCAGATGTTTTGGAACTACAACTCCCATGATCCCTAGCTAGCAGGGCCAGTGGTCAGGGATCATGGGAGTTGTAGTTCCAAAACATCTGGAGAGCCAAGGTTGCCTATGCCTGACCTAAACGGAGGAACAGTACAGAGAAACTTCTTGTGTTTGTGCAATTGGCACAGGGCCTGAACCCTAGGCAGGTATAAAATTGTGTTTATCCTTTGGCAATCTCAACAGCCTTAGCTACCTTCTCGCTCTCATCCATACAGTTCATGAAAACAATAATAATGGCTCATAATGTCTTTCCTTCAGGAGAATTAGTAGCAGCTCCTTCCTCTCTCATACAACTCATCTACTGGTTTCTGTGGCATGAAACCAGCATTTCCAAATGACCCTGTTCTTTATTTTAATTAATAATAACAACTCCAAGCCCCATTCATGTATCGTGCGCGAGAGAGGCATGTAAAGCGAGAGGCTCAATGTGCGGAAAAGAGCAAACCCTACAACCTCCCTCTTGAGAACAACAGTGGGGGGAAAGGACTTGTTGCTGGGCTGGCTGGTGGTGGCTGGAGCCCCCACATCACCTGCAGAACCCCACTGGCTCCTTACCCCTCCTTTAGGAAGAGCTGGGGGGGCGCATTGAAGGCATTACCCCACAATCACCAATTTGTCAATAAAAATATGGGCAGCTGATTTCCTTGCTTTCCGAAAGTAGTGGAAGGTTTTTGTTTAGGGCTTGTTAAAGGAAGTTCAAATGGGCATGAAGCCTCCCTGTCCCTTCCTCAGAACTTCCTGTTTTTAGAAGAGAAAGCGTTGAATCGTGCTTTTTGCTTTTATTGTTGTCTGTGGCCTCTTTGGTTCAGCAACTGCCCTTCTCCCACAATGTGTGGCTTCCTTTAAAATCCAATTAACATCTTGTAACAGGCTGAACAGGAGGGTGGGGAGAGAAGGCTCTCAGGAAATTGAAATCTGATGGAACAAGTTGTCTTTATTTATTTTGTGGTAAAATATGAGCTCTTCCAAATTCATGCAAGCCTTATTCCACAGTAAGTTAAATGTCAGACTCTACTGAAATTAGGGCTGTGTATCAGGAGCGGGGAAGCATAGCTTACTAGTCTCTCAAATTTCACTATTTTGTAATGTTCATCTACACAACTCAGTCTGCAAAGCTTTACTCATCATGGAGGTAAATGTCTGCTAAATGCCTGTTTGAAAAGTCAAACCAAACCAGTTAAGCCCACTGGTCATCCCCTATAGGTTAGGCTCCGGGAGTTATGCCTAGTTGGTTGCTTCAAAAAGCAATGTTAGTTCCTGTGGCTGACATTTTAAAGAGTTCTTCGGCAGGTGGAACTGTGCGGAAAGGCTTGAGGAACCCTGTGCTAGTCTTGCCATGATTCATATTACCTGTAAGCTGATGGGACTGGAGTCTGTTGTCAGGGCCACGCAAGATATTTTGACACCGGAGGTGTACCACAAAATGGTGCCCCCCTTCCCCGCCAGGGAATAAAGGGTGAGTGAAAATGTACATCAGGGTCAAGGTGATTGAATAGTCCACATCTCTTCAACTACTCAGTACTAGCTGGTTTCCGTCATTCATACCTTCTGCACAGCTCACTCTTAGGAATTATTATTAAATTTATATACCACCCTTCATCCGAAGATCACAGAGTGGTTTACAAGTGTAAAAACACAAATTACGGAACATAATAACAAACCACACCACCCACACATTTAGAAGGCCATAGATTGTTTAATCAGCCAAAGGACTGGGGGAAGAACGTTTTTGTCTGGCGCCTAAAGATATGTAATGGAGGTGCCAGGTGAGTCTCCCTGGGGAGAGCATTCCACAAACGGGGAGCCACCACAGAAAAGACCCACTCTCATGTAACATTAGCAAGAACTGTAATGGAATCTAAAGGCTCGTCAGTTCCAGACCCACCCACTGCAGCAGGAGTCACTCGTCCTAAACTCTTTCTGAGAGATGCTGTGCTGCTGAGCATGCATTTAAAGGGATTGAATGATTTTCTCACTAGGCAGATTGCTCAGCTGTTCTTGCAGACTCCCTCTAATGTTGAATGTGAAGGTGATTGCAGTCTACCTTCTAGTCGGTTGCCTTGCCTCATTGATCAAGGACACTCTCTAGAATAACTTCAATCATGGCATCAGTTGTGTTTTCTGTGTGGAAGGAATCCTATATATAATTTGCTCACCTGCCCCTGCTTGGCTTTCCAACCAATCCTTCCCCGTCAGCCATTACCAGTAGCTTTCTAAGCGTGCAGTAGTGAAAGTACCTTTGCCTTCCTTTGAAGGGGGTGGCTGCCCGTACAACCCCTGTGTGCTAATTCTTGTTGACAAGCTTCCTTGCCTTCCACTTTTGTCTGATGGGCAGCTCCAACATGGGAGCTCCAGCTGGCACAAGACACTGACATATGTCTAGATGTAGCTGAGAGAAGAATTGGAAGAAGAAGATGAGGGAGGGAGTTGATGAAGTAAGAGGACTGCCATATGGCCACAGGAGATTGCATCCAAACATGAGTTCTGGTTGACTTATGGGGAGGGGGGTGTCCTTCAGCCTGCTTATCCTTGACACATTGCAGAGAGCTGCCTTCTGCTTATAAGTTAGCAAAATGTACAAAGCTCATGCCAGTCATATGCTTAGGTAGGTGGTGCAAACAGTTGTGGGTATGTCTTGCATCAGGGCTGAAAAATTATTTAAGCTGTTTGGAGCACGGAATTATGGTCTCTGATTAATAATACTAGTCATATGTAGCTTTTTGCTTTCTATAAGCTAAGGACAGTGGGGTTGTTGTCCAGTTGGTGCACAGCAAGCATATATATTGGTCTGTTAGCCAACTACTGTGGCATGAGGCAGGTATCCTAAAGGTGGAGACTTGGTCTATATACTCACCGATGAACCATTGAAGACCAAATGTGGTCTTCTAACCAGTAGGTGGATATGAATAATTGTGTCCACTTAAAGTCACCCAGTTCATTTCCCATTATTGGATAACTAGAGAAGCTGGGAATAGTCTAACCTGCAGCAGTGTGGAAGGAGGGAAGGAAGGAAGGAAAGAGGGAGGGAGGGAGGGAGGGAAGGAAGGAAGGATTTATTTCAAAGTGTGATTATTGGACATAAAATCTTACGTTTCACATATCAGTTTGTAGTCCTTGTGGTTGCAAACTGATGTTTAAAAGCATGTTGGCAATACCTTGAAATCTTAGAAGCTGTGTAGGTGATATTTTCTAGTGGTTAGGCAGATGAGTTTAAGTACATCTCTTTGCTCTTCCCCATGGTTAGCAAAACTAGATCACACTGGGGTGATATGATAGCCATTTTCAAATATATAAAAGGGTGTCATATAGATTATAGAGGAGGGAGAAAGGTTGTTTTCTGCTGCTCCAGAGAAGCGGACACAGAGCAATGGATTCAAACTACAAGAAAGAAGATTCCACCTAAACATTAGGAAGAACTTCCTGACAGTAAGAGCTGTTCGGAAGTTGAATTTGCTACCAAGGAGTGTGGTGGAGTCTCCTTCTTTGGAGGTCTTTAAGCAGAGGCTTGACAGGCATATGTCAAGAATGCTTTGATGGTGTTTCCTGCTTGGCAGGGGGTTGGACTGGATGGCCCTTGTGGTCTCTTCCAACTCTACGATTCTATGATTATATGATTCTACACTATACAAAATAAAGGCATTCAAATTTTCACACAGAATACAAAATTCAGCTGTTTTTTTATGTTGAACTTAGGTTGCTTGGGCAAATTTAATTTCTTTTAAGGCATGTGTACATACAGGTAGAACAATATAGTATTTGGGTCACATTTGCTTAGAATTAGTATCTTGCAAGTTTGAAAATTTTAAAACACAATTTCCCTATTGTCTCCTCTCCAGGCCTTCTCCTTCAGCATCTTGTAGAGTTGTCCAATTCTACTAGTGCTTCCCTTGTCTGTCTGAGGGAACAGAGACAGCTTGCTCTTGTAATCCAATGTACCGTATTTTAAACAATGAAATAGAAATTATTTTGAAATAGGCTGCCTTTGGGCTGGCTGAGAGCAGACATCTACTGCCCACAGATAGTCATTAGTTGTAATAGAGCAGCGCTGGCATTTTAAAATGTACGGCTGTGAGAGAGTAAAAGAAATTTAAAAAGCCTCAAAATTTTTCAAGTAAAATTCATCTGAGATTTCAGCAGCAAATCAAAGTGTATAGGGTATGTGGGAATGAGAACATTGCCTCCAATTCCCCTTTATTAATAATTTTTCCTATGATTAACCTTTCTCCCCCCCCCCCACCCTCTTAACTACCTCCAACACCTTAAAGACAATTTTGGAAGAGCATTATGCCCCAGAATGGTGTTCAATCTGTTCTTTCTTCGTACATTAAAAGTTCAGAGGACAGAATTCCCAAATTGGGCACTTTGTGGCAATCTTCTCCTTAACAGCTTGAGCTGTGAACATTGCTAACGGGACACACTGATTGAAACAGATGTGTAACAGGCTTTGTGTAAAAGAAACCCCCAACAACAACCCCTGAGTGTTAGAATGCTGGTTGTGTCCCTCAAACTGCCACCCCTCTTGTTGTGTGGCATTTTAAAGTGATTTCTGCAATTGATTGAATCATACAACACAACTGTAGTTCATGTTGTCCTACTTCATTTTTTTTAAAAAAACACAACAAAAACCTAAAGTTGTTGCATGTGCGAATGTACCTAGCTGTTGGGGCGCAACATAGATGACTGGGCGATCACAGGACAATTAGCACCCTTGGAATCCAAAGACATATGAGGGAAATGATAGGGGGAACTCAGGAGTCTGCCTTACATGAAGTCAGACCATCAACTTAGCATTGCCTACATTGGCTGGTAGCAGCTCCCCGGTGGATCAGGCCCAGAGACTTCCCCAGACCTACTTAGAGATGTTAAGAATGGAGACTGGAACCTTCTTGTCCACCAATGTTCTAGCACTGAAAGGAAGGGCAGTTGGCTGCAATTATATAGCACACTTGAATTGTTCAAAAGGCTTGTGTAATTACCTCACCAATAATTGCAACAGCCTTGTAAGGTAGGCCAGTGTTGTCCTCTACATTTGCAGATGAGGGGCCAGTAATCAACTGAGGCTTGCCTAAGGCCACTTGGCGAATTCATGGCTGCATGTTGGTTTGAACTGGGGTGTGATAAAGGACCCCTCAGCTCTCATATTTGAAAACTCAGGTCCTGAAAGACTTGAATGCATTGCAGTTGTTCTGGTGAGGATCAGTTGAAAGATTTTTTTCAATGCTTTTTATTGCATTGTTATGTAAAGTATGATTCATGCATGGGTGAAGGCTATTTTAATACAGTTGGCCTATGGGGAAAGAAAGAATATCAGCTATCTCGTAGGCCTAACTGATATTGCCTATGGTGAAGCATTCTCTGTGACACTTCGAGGACTTTGCACAGCCTGCAATTTTGCTTGGGGGAAAATGGGACTACTGTAGTTAGTTACCCCATTGGACTAGTCAGAGGTGGCTTGATTGCAACATGAAATACCGGTATCTATGATAAGGGCACGGCTTGGTCTGGCTGAATAAATGTTGGTGGTCTCGAGTTGGAAAGTCCAAATAGACCCCCTCAGGTTGATTCACACAGGGAATAATCCTCCAGGCTATTTCACAGATTCAGTTCACTTCCAGAGAATTTTCCCGTGGATTGTGCCCCAAAGAGCCTATACTGCTCTGCCATTCTGAAATCGAACATTTCAGACAATTTCTCTCTCTCAAAGAAGAGCAATAAGACCTGCAGCAGTTGTAGGTACTTCCAGAAGACTGTGGGAGAGACTAACTATTACTGCCCCCCCCAGCGTTTGCCTTTTGCTACTGTCAGCCTCCTCTGTATGTTATCTAGTCCAGGCACCCCCCAACTCTGCCCTCCAGATGTTTTGGGACTGCAATCCCCATCATCCCTGACCACTGGTCCTGTTAGCTAGGGATGATGGGAGTTGTAGTCCCAAAACAGCTGGAGGGCAGAGTTTGGGGATGTCTGATCTAGTCTATATGCCAGCTGTATATCATCTACTCCCCATCTCTTAACTGTATGTAAGCCAGGCTGCTTGGAGTGGAGCAAGTCCAGTACCAGAACCAGAACATTGTCAGCTGATGCTTGTTCTGCTTAACAACAACAACAATTTTTTATTTATATCCCACCCATTTGTCTGAGTTTCCCCACCCACTCTGGGCAGCTTCCAGCAAAATATAAAACACCAAACATTAAAAACTTCCTGATACAGGGCTGCCTTCAGATGCCTTCTAAAAGTTGCACAGTTCTTTTTCCTCCTTGACATCTGATGGGAGGGCACCATTACCAAGAAGGCCCTTTTTCTGCTTCCCTGTACCTTCACTTTCTGCCATGAGGGAACCACCAGAAGGCCCTCTGAGGTAGACCTCTGTGTGTCTGGGCTGAACAATGGGGGTAGAGATGCTCCTTATGGTACATAGGTATAGGTATATTATGTACTTCAGCCTAGATTGTGGGTGGGTTTCCCTCCCCCTGTAATAATTGAATTTATTCTGTGTTTGCTGATCTTTGTCATTTTTTTAAGTTTACCGACCTGCTCTGTATTTTGTATATTTGTAATTCTATGTTCTGTATTTCTAGGCTCTGGAATTGCTGTAAGCCACTTTGGCCATAGCTCATTGTGGGAAGCAGCATATAAGTAAACTCAGTCAATCGGGGGGGGGGGGCGGCGTTTCTATCATCAGCTTTAAAAAAAAACCTAAAAAGAAAAAGACAAGAAAAGGGAAATGGAGGGAAAGGGTAGAGGAGGGAGGCTTTTCTTTGAAGACCAGAACAAAGTGGTAAGCTCTCATAGGGGCATAATTTTCCTTTCCTGGGCATGTTCTTGCTTGAATAGCAGTTGGTTCTTCCACTCAGTGGTTAGGGGTGGCTGATCCACAGTCCATGGGCCATATATGTTCCCCAAAAAGTTTTATGTGACCCCCCCCAAGAACCCCCCCATTTTTTAAAATATTTTTTTTTAAAAAAATTGCTCTTAAATGATTGACAGCTCTTGTGGTTCTGCTTCTGTGAGTTCATGTTGCCCAAAGGTGAGTCCATTTGTTTCGTTTGTTTTCTTGAATTGAATAATATATTATATATTATGATTTCAAGTACAGTGGTACCTCGGTTTATGAACACAATTAGTTCTGGAAGTCTGTTCATAAACTGAAGCGTTCATAAACCGAAGCAAACTTTCCCCTTGAAAGTAATGGAAAAAAGGGAAAAAATCTGTTTGGATTTGCAGAAATCAGTTTCCTTAAGAAATAGGAGTGTCAAACGATATGTAAAAACAGAGATAGCATGGATTGAATATACACTCTGCGACAAAAAGAGGAGAGTATGCTGATGGAGATAACAGGAAGTCCAAAGATAAAATTTACTTTCTTTTCTTTTCTTTTTTTTCTCCTTTCCCTTTTTTTTCTCTGGGAAAGGAGGATTAGAAATACGATACGAAAAATTGTAACAAACAAACATAAATGTATATGTGTATGTATATGTATGTATATGTATATGTATACAAGCATGAAGAACAATGTTCAGGTTTGGTGATGGGGAAAAACGAATAAATATCATTAAAAAAAAAATGAAAGTAATGGAAAGTGGATTAATCTGTTCCAGACGGTCCGCAGAGTACTTAAACTGAAGCGTTCATAAACTGAAGCGAACTTTCCCATTGAAAGTAATGGAAAGTGAATTAATCCGTTCCAGGTGGGTCCGTGGCGTTTGTAAACCGAAAATTCATAAACCGAGGTGTTCGTAAACCGAGGTTCCACTGTAGTGTAGATTTGCTTGAGGGAAAGCCTTTGGAAAGCAGCCCCGAACTGCAGTTTTCACATGGCCACGGCCACTTTATCGCGCCAGATGTGGGACGCAGAGAGCTAACCATGAGTCAAGGCAACCAGCCCCACTTCCTCTTGCTTCTGCCTCAGGAGCAGAAATGTCTGGGGTCAACCCTGAGGAATGCTTGTTCCAAGATGAGAGTTGGTGTAACTGTAACTGTATGTGCAATATAGTTAAGTCGACATCTGGAACAGTTGGGATGAAAACTTAAATTAGAATAGAAGCTGTATTACCCAAAACCAGGTTTCCTCCTCTTTCCCTTGAAAAGCTAATTTAAGTTTTCATCCCAACTGTTCCAGATGTCGACTTAACTGCTTCTCTGCAGTTATCTGTACTGGGCAACTGGGAGGTGCAATTCAAACACATAACTGCTGGGCGAAATAAAAGATTCATGAATATAATGTGACGGGTATAGGGCTCCGTTGAGTTGTTTATGACTTAATTAGGAGCCTCTGATTATCGCCCGGCGCGCTTCCTCTCCGCTTCTCTGCTTCCGTAGAACCGGGCTGGCAGTAAAACACACACACAGCAGAGTTCTTCTTCTCACACAGCGAAAGCTTGTATAGCCATTGGATAAAAAGCCTCTTAAGAACACACAGAGTCCAAAGTGTTCTAATAACTACTTAAGTTTATTCTAGAGAGAAAATAACAAACAACCTGGTGAGAGCGCAGACATCTTGCGACCGTCTCCCAGGCAGAAACGAAACCAACTGCTACATACAGAAACACTTCTGGTACATTCTGTAACATGATATTCCTCAGTGGTCAGGTGCTACAGTACACAGTTAACTCTTTAGTTACTTGTTACTCATCACACCCCCTCTCACCTGAACACTGGGGATAGCGGGTATCCAAACTTACCCCAAAACCAACCCTTCACAGAATTCCCCATGCCGTTGGAAACTCAAGGGTTTTGTGAACCCATCTGCTAGGTTCTCTTGGCTTGGACAATACCTCAACTTTACCAAGCCTACCTGTATGCTCTGACATACGTTTCGGAAGCGGATGTCTAAGTGTTTGGTTCTGGCTTTGAACTGTCCAGACTCCGCCAGTCTCAAAGATGGTTGATTGTCGCCCCAAACAGTGATGGGCTGGCTACAATCACCCCAGATTTCCTGGACCAAACATCTGTAGTACTCCAATTCAGTGCATGTCGCAGACAACGCACAGAATTCGGCTTCCGTGGAAGACATTGCTATTAGGCTTTGCCTGCGCGACCGCCAACCAATCAGGGCATTTCCAAACTTGACTACCAAACCAGTCACTGACTTCCTGTCCTCCTGATTGGCCCAATCAGCATCTGCAAAACAAGTGAGTTGTGGCTCACCTTGCGCTGACATCTCCAAACAATACTCTTTGGTCTCCTGCAAATACCTAAGCACTCTCTTAATGCCATTCCAAGCATGCATGCTAGGTTTCGATGCTTCTCTACTGAGCAAATTGACTGCAAAAGCAATATCTGGTCTGCTCCATTGTGACAAATACAACAGACTCCCTAGCGCTGACTGAAACACTTCAGGACTCTCAAACGCTACTTTGTCCTTCACTTGTGACTCTTTCACAAAGTTTGTCTCCATGGGTGTTCTGACCCCTTTACAGTCAGACATTCTGAACTTCTCAAGCAAATGTTCAATCTTGCCTTTCTGACTGAGCAAGAAACTTCCATCCTCAGTTCTGTCTATCTGCACACCCAGATAAACATTCACTGCACCTAGATTCTTGAGTTTGAACCTCTTGCCTAGCTCTTTTGCAAACTTCTGCACTTGCATCTGGCTCTTTGCTAAGCAGATCAAGTCATCAACATAGACAAGCAACAGTTCTTGCTGTTCTCCTTCACCTCTGAGATACAGACAACTGTCAGCTAGACTCTTCCTGAAACCTAGGCTCTTCAAAACAGAATCAAGACATGAATTCCAATTTTTAGCTGATTGCTTCAGACCGTAGATCGACTTGTGCAGCTTCCACACCTGACCTGGCACGTCACTCTCAAACCCTGGAGGAGGTAACATGTACAACTCCTCCTGGAGGTCAGAGTTCAAATAAGCGGTGTCCACATCAAAGTGGTTGACCACTAGGCCTCTCTGCGCTGCAGTCGCTAAAAGCATCCTGAAAGATTCCGATCTCGAAGTCGGACTAAAGACATCTGTGTAGTGGATTCCTTTCTTCTGAGTAAAACCTCTAGCCACTAATCTAGCCTTGTACTGAGGCTCTCCAGTCACTGTGGGTTTCAGCCTGTAGACCCACCTACAACTGACTGCTTTCTTACCTTCTGGCAACTGTGTTAGGCTATACACACCAAGAGATTGCATGGAGTTCAACTCTTTCTCCATTGCAACTTTCCACTTCCTAGCTTCCTCCACTGACAACTGTTGCACCTCTTCAAAGCTTTCAGGCTCACACACTGCTAGGTTCGCCCATACACTGACAGCTGAAAACCTTTCAGGTGGTTTACCTTTCGTGGTGCGTTTTGAACGCCTTGGTCCCACATCTTCCCCCTCTAAATCTGAACTGCTTGTCTCTGACTGTGGCTCTCTCGGACTAGCAGCACTGTCAAGAGACCTACTACGCTTTGCAGCCCCCTCTGGGCTTGCTTTGGGTGAAGTGGGTGACCTACCACGTTTGCTGTACTTCCCAGGCTTGACCTGGGGTGAAGTCGGTGCGCTTCTGACTTCTTGCTTCACTTCCCTAGGAGCTACACCACTTGGACCAGCTGCCTGACTTGGATCTGGTCCTGCAGCACCTGGAACTCCAGCATCAGCCACCTGAGTTTCCTCTTCCTGGTCAAAACCTGAAGACCAGTCAAGAAGAACTTCGGGGTTAGCATGAATGCGTCTCCAGCCCTCTTGTTCACAGAACGTAGCACTCCTGCTAATGTGAACGCGGGTTTGGTCCCCCTCTGCTGGTACAAACCTCCAAGCCTTTGAGTTTGGTTCGTAACCACAGAAGATCATTTTTCTGGATCTTGATCCTCCCTTTCTGCGCTTCTGCTTTGGAATTAGAACCCAAGCCTCACACCCAAAAGTTCTGAAATAGTGCACCTTCGGAACTTTGCCATACAACATGTAGTAGGGTGTGTTGTCCACAACTGAATTAAAAGCGCGGTTTGAACAATAATTCACAAATTTATAGCATTCCCCCCAAAACCTCTGGGGTAGTCCTGCATCAAACAACGTTGCCTCCACCAGTTCAGACAGCGTTCTAAATTTCCTTTCAGCTAAACCATTCTCCTGTGGACTAAAAGGAGTGGTTTTTCTGTGCCTAATTCCCTTGCTTCGGAAAAACCCTTGTAGTTCTGCACTCAAAAACTCTCCCGCCCTGTCACTCTGAAAACACTGGACAGTGACGGAGAACTGTAGTTCTACTTCGGCTACCCACTCCTGTATCACTCTGGCAGCCTCCCCCTTCTCTTTCAGTGTTATGACCCAGGAAAAATGACTGAAATCATCCAGAAGACACAAAACATATTTTGAACCACCTAAACTTAACGTTGACATAGGCCCAGAAATATCCAAGTGCACTAACTGAAATGGTTTTGTGCTCTTCCTCTCAGACCTCGGATAAGAGCATCTCTTCGTCTTCGCTTTCGCACATGCTCGGCATTGCAGGTGTTTTTGACATGGCTTGAACCTGCAACCTTTGACAAAATCAGGGGCTTTTTGCACATAAGGAAAAGACATATGACAATATTTCCTGTGCCAAGCATGAATACAATCCTTATGGATAGCGCCCTCTGTGCCCTTTGGGGTATTGGCACTTTTAGCCTGAGCATCACCAGTGTTACTTCCACCTGCTTGCCCCCTCCCATCTAGGACAAACAGACCATCAGACCCAACAGTAACGCTTACCAGCTCAGCCCCATCTCTGGCAATTTTGCAAACACCATTGGCAAAACTTATTTCAAAACCCTCACGCAATAAGCAAGACACACTTAAAAGACCATTTTCCATGCCTGGTACAACATAAACATCAAGGTTAGTGTCTAAGCATTGCATATAAAAAACACCCTTGCTTTTAATTGTTCCAGAAGAACCATCAGCAAGATGCAGGCTCTTTTCATCTTCAAGTGGCCTGCAGTTCAGGATCTGTCCTGAAGGCGGTACAAGATGATGGCTGCTGCCTGAGTCGATAATAAAAGCGAAACTGTCCTGTCCTTTGTTTCGAATCGTTGCTAAGGCAGCAGAAAGACGGCTGACAGGCTTATCTGGAGTTTTCCCACGTCCTCTGCCTCGGCGCTGCTGGCTGGTCCCATGACCACATCCACTGGGTTGCCTGGCACCTGGCTGAGTGACCTTGGCTGCTTCCGGAGCTGGGCAGAATCTCGCTACGTGCCCCGGCTCCTGGCACCGAAAACAAAGCCTTGTTGCGCACGCACTCACAGTGGATTCCTCAGTGCTTTTTACTGCACCCCCACTGGCTTCTCTGCGCCCACGGCCCCCCTTCTCAGCCGATTCTTTCTGGCGTCTCTGTTCCTCATCCGCCAAACGCCCAGAAACGTAAGCAATCGTGAGTTCAGATTCAGGCATTGACTCAAATGTTAAACACAAATGTTCATAGGCGTTTCCCAAACTAGACAGCAAAATATAAACTTTTTCCTTCTCTTTGAACACAAGCTCATGCCGCTGCAGCTTATGGAATGCATCAATCACATTGGCAATGTGCTCCTTAATGGGTTGCCCTGGTCTCAGTCTCAACTCAAAGAGATGCCTCATAGCATGCAGCTTAGCTCCAGCCGTTTTTCTCTGATGGACCCTTTCCAAACTGTCCCAGGCTTCCTTGGCATTTACAGCATTTTGCACATAGGGCAGTTGTGTAGCATCGCAGCTCATGGCAATGGCACATAGAGCCTTATTGTCTTTCCTGGTTTCTGCTGCAAACCTCTGTGCTTCAGCTGCTGAATTATCAGCGACAGGGGTTGGAGGATTTAACACACAAGTCCACAAATCCTTTCCTAGCAACCACATTCTGGCCCTTTCTCTCCACTCTGCATAGTTGTCGCCATTCAACCTCTGGAACGGCACGACAAATGACTCCTGTAGCTGCTCCGCCATCTTGTCCACCCCCGGGCTCCGTGTCTGTGTACTCACTCAGAATAGCTCACGTTGCTCCTCCGGGTAGACTGCGGATCCCAGCCTTCTGGTACAGGGTCTTCCTGCTAGCGAGTGCATCTATTGATTGCCGACTGCAAAACAACAGGTTTCTCCCAGCTAGCTCTTTACACCGGCTTTCTCCAAGGCTTTTACAGCTGCAATCACCTTTTATTGCTTTGGTGATTGATTAGGTTCTATGACCCATAACCTGTGACGGGTATAGGGCTCCGTTGAGTTGTTTATGACTCAATTAGGAGCCTCTGATTATCGCCCGGCGCGCTTCCTCTCCGCTTCTCTGCTTCCGTAGAACCGGGCTGGCAGTAAAACACACACACAGCAGAGTTCTTCTTCTCACACAGCGAAAGCTTGTATAGCCATTGGATAAAAAGCCTCTTAAGAACACACAGAGTCCAAAGTGTTCTAATAACTACTTAAGTTTATTCTAGAGAGAAAATAACAAACAACCTGGTGAGAGCGCAGACATCTTGCGACCGTCTCCCAGGCAGAAACGAAACCAACTGCTACATACAGAAACACTTCTGGTACATTCTGTAACATGATATTCCTCAGTGGTCAGGTGCTACAGTACACAGTTAACTCTTTAGTTACTTGTTACTCATCACATATAATTCCTTCCATCATAATGTAGGAAACCTAGACAACTAAACAGATAAAAAGAAATGTTTTATTTTTAAAGCTTACCCAACCCCCTACTTACTGTCTACTTGTTTTTGTTTAAGGTAATTTATCCTGCCATTGCACTGTAAAAACAATGTTTGGGATGACTCTGAGCCTTGATTCTGCGGTCAAGACTGCATTGACCCCCATCTGCATGTCACAGTAAACTGTAGTTTATTCTGATTGTGGTCAAGAGAGTTCTTTGGCTTCCCTCTGCTCATGCACAGAGGTAACAGCCACATTCCCTGGTTTTACGGGGTGTCCAAATCTAGAATTGTGTTTTGTTTCTCTCCAACAGACTGATCAGTAAGCAAAAAAAACCATGCATCGCCTACAGATTGTGACTTGCTGTTAGGACGTTAGAAGAAGCCAGAGATTGTGGTGTTAGGAGGGAAGAGTGAAAGAGCCTTTCGGGGGGACATTCGTGGCAAGCCATTAACTGTGGTTTACCGCGACATGTGAACTGAGTCATGGCCTGGTTGGAGTGGTAGATCAGGGTTGTGACCCTTGAGCATTCTACTCGGGGCATGTAAACTATACTTGGCTGAGCATGAGGGCTGGCTTCTGGCTGACATGGCTGCTATCTGGAAAATCTTGAAGTCTGCTAGCAGAGAAGCAGACTGGAACTGAACTGAACTGAATGAGGTAAACACAGCCATCCTGTTGATAGAGACGCCAGAGCTCCATGTGCCTGCAGATCGTTCATTCTCTTGTGGGGGGAAACATGTGCTGGTATTTCCGAACGGTTCCTGATATCCTCTACAGATAAGAGAGTTGCAGCTTAGTACACCTGGAAATAAATGTATTAACTGTGGGAATGTTAGGGATGTGGATTAGGATATATTATTAGATAGATCCTATCCAAGCTTGT
Organism: Zootoca vivipara; assembly: GCF_965207765.1. Classification (NCBI taxonomy): domain Eukaryota; kingdom Metazoa; phylum Chordata; class Lepidosauria; order Squamata; family Lacertidae; genus Zootoca; species Zootoca vivipara. Next base: position 6,903,083 of record NC_142598.1, read on the forward strand.
GTTAGCAAGCTTCCAATATCAGCAGAGTGACATTCCCCTTTTGTGCGCAGCAAAACGTGAGCGTTAGGTTCGTTAGAACCTCTGCAACAATATTATACTTCAATATTATACTTCCTGGCAAATCCCCTTTGTCCCTCTTAAAAGAAATACACGACACAATAGTATCAAAATAAGATAGAGTTTACTCACATGGCATCCTGAGTTAACAGTATAATCTCAGAAAGGCAGGTTTACGTAGAAAAGTTACAAATATATACATCTGGAGAGTACTGAGTAAAGTGAGGCTCCATTTGGTCTCTCTCTTGGCAGCAGGCCAAGAGGGAGAACCATCCTAACTGGAGATTCTGTGGAGATGTGTTCCCGTTGAAGGAGAAAAGGCTAAGAGAGAGAATGGCTGCTGGCTAGGGGCTTTTGTCTGCCAGCTAATCCATCTCATTTGCATATCAGGAGGAACAGGAACTGAACTTAGTCAGGTGTCCCTCCAGGTGAGTTCCTCTTAGTGGACACTCTAGGAACTGTTGTGACTTGACTGCACTTAACCCTTTGCATCCCATATTAACTGCTCTGAGTTTGTGTACTCAGAGCTGTTTGGTTTTGCATCTTATTGATGTGTAGGCTTTTGGAAAGTGCAAGTGGTTCAATGAAAAAAGAAGTGAACTACCCCAAGTGAAATTCTGGAATTACAATTTCTGGTGCACTGTTCAACAGCGTGTGAATGTCTCATATGCTTGCCATGTACACATTTGAACTCCATCGTAGGAAAATTGTAACTTGCTTGTACTGCATGAAATTGAGACAATGCCATATATGTGAACACTGAGGGCCCAGTGGGAGTTTATGGGCTTTTAATGGTGTTGGGCAGGGTCTTGTTCTCTGCATCAGTGTCTCAGCTATGTTGAATAGGAATAGTGTCAGTGAATAACAGCAATCTGAAAAGTTTCCATTTTAAGGGGTAAATTTCACATGCTATTCCCCCACCCCACCCCAGCCCAAATCACAACATGGTGATTTGACACAGCATGCTTGCCATTCCAGGTTTGAAAAATCTTGCGGTCCTAACTCAGTGAGTCAATTTAATAGTTTATTGATTGCTGTCATTCAGCAATGATTCCCATCTTGCAGGTATGAGTTATCTCCAGACTGAATCAGTGAACTCTAATTAAAAAGACATGTACTTTTCATGTTTATATTGGATAACCCACTGCCAGTCTTTAGTGTTGGGAGACAACGTTGGAGTTAGCTGACTAACTATCCGTTACGTAAGAAATGATTTATAAAGAAATTGGAAGTTTGTTGACTTTTCGGCGACCAGTTATCTCTAGTGAGGTAACTGCATTTTGCCCCAATTAGGTACAAAGAAACCTGCTAGTTACCTGTGGCAGAATCCTAAAGATCTGCTGGTGCATGTTCAGGTTTTTGTGTGCTGTTCGAATTCTCTCTGGTGAGTGCCAGTCACTACATTGTGCATCTTCTGCTAGATAAATTGGTTTGGTTCAGATTGTCATTTGAGGATTAAGTGATCTTAGCAAAAACAAAAGGAGGAAAGGATAGAAAGGATCGGTGATTTCTTTGGCTGCCAAGTTGGCTTACCTTCCAAGTCCCGGACTGCAGAATCCGGGACCGGCAGCCGTGTGACACTGGAAGTTGCGTCGACGTAACTTCCAGTGTCGCTTTGCCCTTCTATGGGCACCAAAAATGGCCGCCGCCGGCTTCAAAAGTCGCATCTACGCATGACCGGAAGTTCGTTGATACAACTTCCGGTGTCGCCCCGCCCATCTATGGGCACAAAAAATGACCGACACTGGAAGTCGCGTCTACGCACTTCCGGTCGTGCGTAGATGCGACTTGACTTTTGAAGCTGGCGGTGGCCATTTTTTGTGCCCATAGAAGGGCAAATCAGAAAGAAAAAAATGGCAGGAGAAAAATGGCAGGAGAAAATAACAGAGAAGAACGGGAGACGAAGTGATACAGGGGACCACCGGGAAAAGGTAAGTAAAAACAGGGGTTTCCCGGGGAAAACTGGGTACTTGGCAGCTATGCAAGTTGGTTAGAGGATGTGGCTTTTTTAGGGACTTCTAACTAGTAAATATCCAGAGTTTACATGACGAGAATGTGGGTTTATTTCTCCCTAATTTTCCTCTAGCCACCAAAGCGTTGTGTTCCCCCCCCCCAAATTTCCCCTGATGCATTTGTGGCTGCTGGTATCAACCAGCCAGATGTTAGGTTTTTTTGTGGCTTACCTAGGCATTTTAACATTCTCTTTTTTAATGATGCCCTCTTAATGCATAGTAATCCAAGAAAGGCTGTACAGGAACAGGATATACTTCAGCACCCCAGTATCAGGAATGGGATGGGGGATGACTGCAAGAATTCCCTGGTTTCCATCCACACATGTGCAGCGTCTGATCTGTGTTAGAAATTAGCCGGGTGCCAGGCTTGTTTCACTATTAGCGCTGGTGCAAATGCGACCACATGGAGATCTTTGGATGCCAGGTTGGCTACTGACCTCTCAATCTGGCTGCCTCCTCCAGCTTTCTTAAGCAGGTAAGCAGAAGAGCTTATTTATTGCATTTATATCACACCTTTTTTGTTGAGGACTACATGGTTCACTCCCCATCTCAGTTAATCACTACAATGACCCTGTGAGGGAGGTTAAGAGCCTGTGGCTGGCCCATGGTCACTCAGCGAGCTTCCTGACTGAGTGGGGATTTGAATCCTGATCTCCCAGTTCCTAGTCTGACACTCTAACCCAGGCACCCCCAAACTTTGGCCCTCCAGATGTTTTGGCCTACAACTCCCATGATCCCTAGCTAACAGGACCAGTGGTCAGGGAAGATGGGAAATGTAGTCCAAAACATTTGGAGGGCTGAAGTTTCGGGATGCCTGCTCTAACCACTATAAACCACATTGGCTTCCTAGAATATGGCACCCTTAAATTTTTTAATACATTTTCCAAAATAACAATCCAACATTTTCCAATTTACATTTCCTTGGTGTTCAACGTCCCCTCCACCCTTCCATGGCTTCCTCAGATTATCTATTACTGCTGCACATTTTAGATATTCTATACCATTCCCCCCCACCTTATTGTCAGTATAGCTTTTACTGCTGTCCTTACTCCAAACCTGCTAGTGTTTTAACATGTTTACAATAGTTTTTTTTAATAGTCTACAAACATTTTCCAATCTTCCTTGAAGGCAGTCTCATCTTGCTCTCTAATTTACTGGTTAAGCTTGCTAATTCAGTATATTCCATTCATTTCAACTGCCACTCCTCTTTTGTGGGTAATGTGCCCTCCTGCCATTTTGGAATATATAATATTCCCGCTGCGGTAGTCACATGTAGGAACAAATTCCTTAGATTTTTGGGTACATCTGCTTCAATTGTCCCTAGAAGAAAAGCTTCCAGGTTTTTTTGGGAGAGTTTTCTTAAAGATTTTTTTTATCTCATTGTGTATCATCTCCCAAATACCCTTAGCTACTCTACAAGTTCACCACACTTGGTAAAATGTACCTTCAGCTTCATTACAATTCCAACAAACCCCTGATTCTGACATATGCATCTTTTCTAATTTACTTGGTGTCAAATGCCATCTATAAATCATTTTCATAGAATTTTCCTTCAACCAAATGTCACCTTTCACCTTGGCTGCAGTCACCACAATGGATTGTCTAGGTACCATTTTTCCTCCTAGTGAGATTTATTATTAGTAATATGATGATGATGATGATTCATTCCATTTTGTATACTTTATATTTGTGAGCTGAGAGGGTTAATAGCTCAGCATGTCGTCCTGTGCGTCACGGGGCTTATTCCCATGTAAACAGGAAGTTGTACTTTCTCTGCTATCTATCGGACAATCTATCAATATTTTAAAGAGCAAAGCTCAAAGCAGTTCACAACAAATTAAATTAAAACATCAAATAAAACAATACAGAACAAAAGTAATTCAAGCGCCAAGGAAAATATATCAGATCTTAGTGACCCTTTGCTTTCCCCCATTGCCAACTTGGCACCCAGAGATCTCCATGTGGTTGCAGTTGGATCCTTCAGGGGTTGAACTTAGCTCTGCTTTTTTAAGGGGTGAGTCAGGTCCTTTCTTGTCAGACGGACATCTGGAGCTAGTTCTGCAGTGGGCCCAGCACTACTTAGGGCTTCACCTGGGTCTGTTATCAGTGCAATTTGTTATTGGCACCCAGATGTTGGAAGCATAGTGGTCAGAGTGTTAGACTAGCAGGAGTCAGCAAACTTTTTCAGCAGGGGGCCAGTCCACTGTCCCTCAGACCTTGTGGGGGGCTGGACTATATTTTGAAGGGGGGGGGAGAACGGATTCCTATGCCCCACAAATAACCCAGAGATGCATTTTAAATAAAAGCACACATTCTACTCATGTAAAAACACCAGGTAGGCCCCACAAATAACCCAGAGATGCATTTTAAATGAAAGGACACATTCTACTCATGTAAAAACACCAGGTAGGCCCTACAAATAACCCAGAGATGCATTTTAAATGAAAGGACACATTCAACTAATGTAAAAACACGCTGATTCCTGGACCGTCCATGGGCCGGATCCAGCAGGGCTAGGCAACCTAAGGTCAAGGGGCCGGATGTGGCCCAATCGCCTTCTAAATCCGGCCCGCAGACAGTCCGGGAATCAGCGTGTTTTTACATGAGTAGAATGTGTCCTTTTATTTAAAATGCATCTCTGGGTTATTTGTGGGGCATAGGAATTCGTTCATTTTTCTCTCTCCTAAATATAGTCCAGCCCCCCACATGGTCTTAGGGACGGTGGACCAGCTGAAAAAGGTTGCTGACCCCTGGACTAGGACCTGGGAGACACTCAGCCAGGAGGTTCACCTTGGGCCAGTTTAAATAGTCCCTCAGCTTAACGTACTTCACAGAGTGGCTGTGACCATAAAGTGGAGCGGAGGACTTACCACCTTGAAGGTAAGGTGGGAAATAAATGTAATAGTAAGTAAATAAGCAGGGTGTAGGAAATGCTGCTTAATTATGGACTCCTTCCCCCATAATTTCACATAGGAAGCTGCTCCTTCCCCCATAATTTCACATAGGAATGTGGAGATGCCTTGATTCCATCCTCATGTTGCAGTATCTCAAGGGGTGGGACAAAGTTGCCCCCACAGCGGGCAAACAGGGATATCTTAAAGGCGTGAGTGTTTCTCCAACACTTCTGGAATTAACTTCCCTTTCTTCATTCTTTAACCTATCTATACCAGCCACACTTTCCACTTTAACTGACATAAATGAGGACTCACAGAAAGACAAATCAACAGGCTCTGCAACTCATTTGGAGAAATCTTGGACAGGGTCACCTCTCCATTACCAACAATGTCCTACGTGTCTTTTTGTACATTTTGATGAATGTTAGATGCCTGCCTTGCTGCAAGAATTGTGGGCAGTCGGCAGTTATGTATTAAAACAGTTGCACAAGCCAATTCTGTGTGGATTCGCTCTGTTTGCAAAACAACATGCAGTGGCTTACTGTCAGCTGCTTATACCAGCCCTTGACAAAAGCGTCCCTGTTGTCTGTAAAATGTTGGAAGGTGCATGGGTTCCACTTCAGATGTTGCGATCATACATTGCTTAAAGCCATGCTAAGCAACATGCAGAAGTAGGTTGTTCAGAGTAGTCATGAGTTCAAATAGGTTGTACCTAACTCCATGTGTTGTGTAAAGCTCCAATGGGAAGAGAACAACCCCTAGGCCAGCAATGTATGCGATGAGGTGAGCTCCCATAGCTCTGTACCAGCTCCTGCCAACCTAGCAGTTTGAATGCACACCAGTGCAAGTAGATAAATAGGTACCGCTGCAGTGGGAAGGTAAACAGTGTTTCCATGCGCTCTGGTTTCCATCATGGTGTTCCGTTGCACCAGAAGCGGTTTACTCATGCTGGCCACATGATCCAGAAAACTGTCTGTGGACAAACGCAGACTCCCTAGGCCTGAAACGAGATGGTCCATAGTCGCCTTTGACTGGACTTAACCATCCAGGGGTCCTTTACCTTTACCTTACTGGAGTTAGGAAAGGCACAAGAGTAGCATGTTCCAGTGCAACAGATGGAAAAGTTGCTCTTCAGGACATTTCATGAAAGACCTTTTGATATTGGCAAAACCATGGTCCAAAATGTGTTGAAATCTGTCCACAAGGTGGACAAGTGATTTTGGATTAACCCTTATTCTGTGCTCTTGTTACTTCAGAATCAGTTCATGAGTTAATCCAGATCTGTATTTCTAATCCCTGACAAATTCCTAAATGTATCATTGAGAGCAGGAAATGGGTCCAAGTAAAAAGGGAAGTAATTATTTAATACAAATGCAGTTGATATAAAGCATGTCTTTTACTTCAGAACTGTTGTTTAATCATATACTAATTTATGTGGATCTAATTACATCATTGGATAATCAATTACCCTGTGACATTAGGTAAGTTTTTTTGGTCAGGGTATGATGAGGGTTTTTTTAAAAAAAAAAAACTTTATTTTATTTAAAAAGACCATATACATAAAAACAAAACACACAAAAATAACATATAATCGAAATCAAATAATATCAAAATAATAATATCAAATCATAATAAATCATAACAGATCATACTCAAATCAAATATAAATTAAATCATATTTAAATCATATATAAAACAAAATTTGAATCATGCAGACAAATTAACATTCAAACAAAACTGAACAAAAATAGAGACCCCAACCTTTAAGCTTAAAATATATAAGCAAAAACAAAAATAACTCACAATTAAATAGGTAAATAAATCATATCTAAATCATAACTGAACACAGATTTACCTAATAAGCATACTCATTCTAAAAGAATAACACAAGAAAAAAAGATCAGGGATCTTGAGCCCTCTCTCTCTCCCCCCCCCCCAAAAAAAATTATGTAAAGATTGGAGTTGGTGACTGGAAGTCAGTTTTTTTAAGAGGGTTTTTTAATACTTTTTTGTTCTTGTTTTTATTATGTATTTTGTGTTTCCACATTGTATTTTTATGTTGCAAACCCCCCTGGATCTACAGATGAAGGGCGGTATAAAAGTGTAATTAATAAATAAATACCAATGCACAACTTTTTGTTTTAGTCCGAATCTATTGACCACTGTTGTCAATTGAAGAGGGGCTGACAGGGGTGCTGGATAACAAATGCCAAGGAGCGCTCCTGAGATCTGGCCCATTGTGGCCATCTCACTGCAGCGGCTTATAGATCCTATTTGTTCATGGAATCATTTCTTCACGTGACATGTTCCAGGCGTGGGAGTCATGTTGACCTTACCCCATGGAAATTGGAAAAACAACAAGAACACAACACCCCACAATAACCTCCCTGTGGATAAGCACATATTCAGTGGGGAAGGTGTTGTGGTTGTATTTCTGGGAAGCTGCTCTGTCATTGATGCCTTTATCCTTGCGGAACCTCCACTAAGCTTCTGAGAAAGTCCAGGGATTCTCAGAAGGCGGTTCAAAGACCAGGGTGTGGGTGGGATTCAGTGTTACACTATGGTGAACATCTCATAAGGACAACACTCTGAGGTGTACAGTGGTGCCTCGCTTAACGAATGCCCTGCTTAACGAAATTTCCGCTTAACGAAAGGTTTTTTTCTAGTGGAGGTTGCCTCGCTAGACGAATTCGTTTTATGAAAAATTCGTCTAGCGAATTGCGGTTTCCCATACGAATGCATTGAAATTCAATTAATGCGTTCCTATGGGCAAAAAAAAATCAATGCATTCCTATGGGATTCGCTAGATGAATTTTTCGTTATAAGAAAAGACCCGTGGAACGAATTAAATTTGTCTAGCGAGGCACCACTGTATAGTGGTTGGATTTCTGATGGTCAGCTTTTGAAGGCACAGGAGAACCTTCGGGTGGTGGGGGTGGGAAGGGAGCTAGAGGGGGCAACTATTGGCTGTTTGTGCTTTATCTGATTATTTTCCTCTTTATTCATTGCAGCCTTTAACAGCAAGCCTTGTCAGTTGACTTGAGAACCCCCTGCTCTTGTGCCTTTAACAACCATATAATGTGCAGAAATAAATTGGGATGACTGGATGGCATGGGAACCAACATGATCCCCTGCTAATGCTACCCAGCAAACCAATTGTTGCAAGCAAACAGCAGTGGCAGGCCCCTAAAGTTGGCCATTCCAATAAAGAGGCAAGAGTGTGGTTAGGAGAAAATGATGGGTGACCTTTATTTCTAACCTTAATTCACTTAATAGATTATATACCGGTATTTAAGAGGCATATGTAAGGTTGCATGTGAATTCTTGCTCTTCTAAATGATGTGTGATATCTTAGTAATGAGGTCCCTTCTTTTTTGTCCAATTAGTTTATCGTTTTTAATGTCAAGGTTGCCTTGCCTGATGAGAGAGTTTGTGGGCATGGGCTTCTCAAAATGTAATCAAATTAAGTTAATAAAACATATTAAACAAACAAACAAACAAAAAAAGAATGCTTAAGTGCTTTTCATGTTTGCTCAAACACCAAAATGCTGGGAAATTACACCTGTTAAAGGCCATGTTCCTCCTTCTATAGTGTTGTTGTTGTTGTTTAGTTTTCCACCCTTCACCATAAGGCCTCAGGGTAGGTTGCAACATTAAAAATGCTTAAAAACAAATAATCGTAAGAATAAGGCAGGTCCTAAAAATATAGAAGCATCATTTAGCCAATATTGATATTCTATGGTTGTTGTGGTCTTTTAACAGCTATAATTTCCTAGCATTTTGGAGACTGAGTGAACATGGAAAGCCCTTAATACAACATGTCAAACTGAAAGGTTTTCTTTTGTAAATTGAATATAGGTTGTATTTGTCCCAGTAGCTCTGCAGAACTCCTCTAGACTTTTGGCAGGTTAACACTGCAAGTTGAAGTCTTTCGCATCTCCCAGACCTTTTATAGATGGTTTGGTGAACAATGGTCTACTGAATGAGAATGGGGTGGTGTTTTTTTTTTTTAATCTTCAGATTCCAAGAACAAATTGGCCCCTTGCTTCCTGGTTACAGGGAAAGCTGTGATAATTGTTTCAAGTTCTGGCCTCCTTTCTCATTTTCTTTCACTAATAGTGTTTAGTGCTTCTCTAGGTGCTTTTCTTGCAAAGGTCACAAAATGCTTTGCTGGCAATTAAGTTTTCCATCCCTGATATGTGACGTGCAGAATTTTCTAATATGAGGAGAAGGAGCTGGGAAGGTAACTGACTTCACTGTAGTGTTAAGTCTTTAAAGCTACAGGATCTGTGTCTAGGTCACTTCTTCCTTTTCCTTTTTATTTGTTTCAAATAATAATACACAACCCTATAAATGTGAAGTAAAATAAATAAATGGGAAATACAAAACCCATCATTTAAGCCTATCGTAGCCCACCAACTCCAATCTTTACATCAAATTGTCAAGACTTCTATATTTGCTAAATCACTTGGCTTGTATGTATTCCAAAATTGCACAAAAGGGGTCCAGTTCTTTTTGCGGAGGGAGTGTCTGATGTAGTAGCATTTCTTACCCACGTTGACTATGGATGCAGAGAGACACAGACATCTACACGGTAAGCTGTTCTAAATATTATGGTAGGGCTGTGGGTGAGGGAGTAGAGAGATGGGGTTCTACATTGAGGTAGCACATAGGTGGGAGAGCCAGTATAGTTGGGCTAGAAGCTGGAAGAGCAGGGTTCGAATCCCCACTCAGTCATGAAGCTCCCTGGGTGACCTTGGGCCAGCCACTGCCTCTCAGTCTAACCTCCACCACAGGGAAGGGGAGAATGATGTATGCCATCTAGAGCTCTGTGGTGGGAAAGTGGTATAAAGGTAAAGGGACCCCTGACCATTAGGTCCAGTCGTGACCGACTCTGGGGTTGCGTGCTCATTTCGCATTATTGGCCGTATAGCTTCCAGGTCATGTGGCCAGCATGACAAAGCTGCTTCTGGCGAACCAGAGCAGCACACAGAAACGCCGTTTACCTTCCCGCTGTAGCGGTTCCTATTTATCTACTTGCATTTTGACGTGCTTTTGAACTGCTAGGTTGGCAGGAGCTGGGACCAAGCAACGGGAGCTCACCCCATCACAGGGATTCGAACCACTGACCTTCTGATCAGCAAGCCCTAGGCTCAGTGATTTAGCCCACAGCGCCACCTGGGTCCCTTGACGAATGGCTCCTCTATACGAATGTAATAAATACACACATTAAAATTCCTGTTGAAGTTGTAAGTCAGGGGTAGGCAACCTAAGGCCCATGGGCCGGATGCATGTTTTTACATGAGTAGAATATGTCCTTTTATTTAAAATGCACCTCTGGGTTATTTGTGGGGCCTGCCTGGTGTTTTTGCATGAGTAGAATGTGTGCTTTTATTTAAAATGCATCTCTGGGTTATTTGTGGGGCATAGGAATTTGTTCCTTTCCCCCAAAAAAATATAGTCCAGCCCCCCACATGGTCTGAGGGACGGTGGACCGGCCCACGGCTGAAAAAGGTTGCTGACCCCTGTTGTAAGTCATGCTTGCCATCTCTGACTCAAGTAGGCAGTTAGGTTAGAAAATTCAATACTAAAAAAAAGTGTATGCCACTCATTTAAAACAGATGGGATGGACACGAATGCAGCACCCCAAGCCTCCCTTCTGGCCCTTGGGCCCCTCCCAGCCACATCTCCTACTGGACCTGCCCTTGGCATGTCCCTGCCTGCCCCTCCCTGACTGAAATATTTCTTCTTGAAGTCTAGTAGGGCCTCTTCTTGCTTTCCTGGGTGTCTGCTAGAGAGGGGGGATATGCCAGAATTAGCCAAGAGTACAGCGGTAACAATTTGCATTCATTGCCACTCCCACTTCTGCCTCTGACCCCCATTCATAACTACCATGTGCCCAGAAGAGAATGTGGTCCTTGGGTGGAAAGGTTTCCCACCTCTGAATTGACAATATTTATGGATGGCTGGGATTATCAGCAGCTATTAGCCATGAAAGCTGAATTGAAAACTCATATACAGAAACAGTAGGCATTGAATGTCCAGATGCTGTGGTCTTGTGAACTTCCAGGAACATCTGGTTGGCCCCTTTTTGGAGAAGAACACTTTTGCATTCTGTATATTTTTGCCCAGACTTGCTTTCTGTTTTTGCAGAATAGCCAGAATATGGAAGGAAGCTGTTGAGTTACATGTAACTCCTCATCAGGTAGCCAATTCTCAGCAGTATAAAGAGCAAAATTGATTACAAATGAAGGACGTGATACAATAAGAGGATGGATTGGTTTGTTGCCCAGATGCCTGCATTTATTTTTGGGTTGAAACAGATATATATACTCTGTATTTCAGGAATACAGCTGAGAGACGACTTCTGAGAAATAAAAATGGACTTCTATGGTATTCGATATGGCTGAATTAATTGGCTGTGTAACTTTGAATTTGTCATTTGTCCCTGGTTCATTTGTTCCAGCAGGGGTTTGAATGTCTCCTGCTTGCAAGCATACAGGAGGCATGGCAAGCTGAATGGCCTTTGGTCTGTTTTCAGCAACGTGTTCTTTTTTAATTTTTAAAAAAATAAGTTGCTATTGAATTTTTTCACAAAAACATAAACTACAAAGTAGTACAAAACCACCATAGTGAGAAAAATTGTATGGACAGTGATGCAGTATTAAATAAAAAAAGTTAGCATTCTGAAATCACAGGCCTAGTTAGGCCTATTGAGTGAAGCTGAAGTGAAAGATATGATGATGAAATTCAGAATGTTTTATCTTTTTTATTAGATACCTTATAAATTGAAGCCATATCTTGGAGAACTTGTCTTTGCTTATTTCTCCCCTTGCTTTCTGGCAACTGTGTTAATTTCTCATTTAGAGCCAATGGCCAGCAGTGTTAGAAACTGAGATATGAAACCTAGGAGCTAAATGTCACCTTTAAACCTAGGTTATGGGCGCAACAACGAAACGTCTAGGTGTGCTTGTTTATAACAAAAATACAAAGGTGAAAATGAATGGCTTCAAGTGACAAGAAAGGAGCTTCTAAATCAGGCATCCCCAAACTGTGGCCCTCCAGATGTTTTGGCCTACAACTCCCATCATGGGCGTACCCAGGATCAAAACTAGGGGGGGCAAGGGGGGGCCAAGGCACGGAAGGGGAGGGGCCACAAAGTGGGCGGGAACGGCGAACTCACGCTCCGCCGGGCTGTGCCCCTCCCTAGAAGCAGGGCTGGTGGGCGGAGTCGGAGCCCAGCCCAGCGGAGCACGAGTTCGGCGTTCCCGCCCACCGCGCCACGCTCCCTGGTTCCCGCCGTGCTTGGCCTTGCCTGAGGGCGCGCCGGGGAGCTGGAGGGAGGGTGCGGCGCGGCGGGAATGGCGAACTCGCGCTCCGCCGGGCTGTGCTCCGCCTCTGCCCACCAGCCCTGCTTCTAGGGAGGGGCAGCCTGCGGCCCACTTGCCCTGCGGTGGGTACGCCCTTGTGGGGGGGGCAGCTGGCTTCTAGAGTAGGGCAGCTGCCCTAACTTGCCCCGTGGTGGGTATGCCCTTGACTCCCATGATCCCTAGCTAACAGGACCAGTGGTTGGGGAAGATGTGAATTGTAGTCCAAAACATCTGGAGGGCTGAAGTTTGGGGATGCCTGTTCTAAATAAACATCAGGAAGAACTTTCTGATGGTAAGAGCTGTTTGACCATGGAACAGGCTCCATAGGAAGGTGGTGGATTCTACTTCCTTGGAGATTTTTAAGCAGAGGTTGGATGGCCATTGTTTGGATGCTATGGTTGAGATTCCTGCCTTGCCAGGGGGTTAGACTAGATGACTTACAGGGTCCCTTCCAATTCTACAGTCCTGTGATTATGTGATTCTAAATTCCAAATTCCCTCCAGCGGCGTGCAGCTGCCAGTTGCTTCAGTACCAGATATACGGTATGTGGACCCAGAGGCTTATTAACCCCTTAACCCAGAGCTTCCCAAACTTCTCGTGTTGGTGGCACACTTTTTAGACATGCATCATTTTGCGACACAGTAATTCAGTTTTACTAGCAAACCGGAGGTTAAACTAACCCCTTTCCAGTCTCAGGAGGAGCGCAGGGAGCGTTCATGCAACAGACCTACCCACTGCGGACGACACACTAATGTGTCACGACGCACAGTTTGGAAAGCTCTGCCTTAACCCCTTTTCTCAAGATAGATAGGAGAGCAAGCAGAGGTTCAGGAGTGAAGTTGATGTACTGTACGATTGACTAATACAGTACTGGTAAAAATGAATGCCCAGTAAGTGTCTGCCTTCGTACAAGCCCACCATAAGTGATCAATTAGGGTTCTTTTATCTTTACAGCTTCTGTAACACGTAGGAGACAGGCTCTGATTTATAGAACTCAGCCAAACTGGAGTCCAAGCAAGGTGTTCTTGGTCATATTTTCCAGTGCTTTATTGGGCTTAGAGCTGAAGATCTGAAACCTAATTTGATGACTTTGGTGGGAGCCTTGATGTTGAAGGTGCCTACAATCCTGTTGTGGGTTTATATCCCTCCTCCTTTATCTAGACGGAGTACTTATTTCCAGCTAAATCGTGTGGCTCACCTTAAAGGCTGACCAGCAGTAGCATAAGCCCCTGGGGATTACAATTTTCAATTGGCAACTCACTTGCACAAAATGAATTACGGGGAAACCTGCAGCCCTCCAGATGTTGGATGCCAGGATCCGCATTCCTGCATTACAGCACGAGCTGGCTTTTCATGAGTCAGGCAAGCAAACCTCTGCCCTGGATGCAGGTGGGAGTGCTGGCATGATCTGTGTTGGTGCCTTGGTCAGTGTTCATCCTGGGTGTTTGCAGACCCTTCAAGTGTCCCTATTTTCCAGGCATTTCCGGATTTACAGACACGGTCCCAGTTTCTGATTTGATCCTGGAATGCCCTGCTTTTCCTTAGGACACCCCTATTTTCATGGGAGAAATGTTGGAGGGTGTGGAGTTATCCGACCCCTGAACCATCTCAAGGCAGCTCTGTCTAGGGAAGTTTTATTTGTTTATTTATTAAATTTGTATACCACCCTTCATCAAAAGATCTGAGGGCTGTTCAGAAGTTACTAAGTACAAGTAAAATATTAAACCGAAACAACAATGTTTAATGTTTTATGTTTTTATATACTTTGGAAGCCATCCAGAGTTGTTGTTGTTGTTGTTGTTGTTGTTGTTGTTGTTGTTGTTGTTGTTTAATAGGATGTCTCTAATTTCATGGGAGAAATGTTGGAGGTTACGACATTGTTCTAATCCTGATGTTCCTGCACAGTGTTTCAGGCTGGTTCATTTCATGCCTCTGAACACCAGAAGGGCTGTGGCGCTTCTGTCCTGCTTGTGAGCTTTCCATGGACATCTGATTCTCCACTGTGAGAACAGGATCCTGGACTATTTGGGCCTTTGGCTGGATCCAGTTGTGTTCTTTTGTTATGTTCTTATGGATGCCTATTTACGCAACTGCAGCTGCAACTGACACAGAAGTGTCTCACTGGGAGGAAGCATCTCTGGGGCCAGACCGAGCACTGAATGGTAGGCAAAGAGATCTGAACAATGGGGCAGAGAGTCCACCCAGAGGTTCTGCAGTGGAAGCCCCACAGAAATGAACAGGAACCACACAAGAGCATGCAACATACTTGAGAAGATTGTGCCCTGTGTGTGTTGGTGTGTGTACCTGCCAGTGGGCGGGCGTGGGGAATTCACTGCTCCAGATTTTCTGACTGGGGCACCAGAACATCTTTCTTAGCCCTGAGCCACAGTCAAGCATTCAGGGCTTCAATAAGAGCTATCCCCCTTCTCCACACCCTTAGGCCCCCTCTGCACTATGGATCCAAAGCAGTATAATACCGTTTTAACAATGGCTTCCCCCAAAGCATCCTGGGAACTGTAATTTATTGAGGGTGCTGAGAGTTGTTAAGAGATCCTTATTCCCCTCAGAGAGCTATGGTTCCCGGAGCTCACTGGGAAAAGCAATTGATGGTAAAACCATTCTGAGAATTGTAGCTCTGTGATGGGAATGAGGGGAATTGGAATATTGGATTACAGGTAGGTAGCCGTGTTGGTCTGAGTCAAAGCAAAATAAAAAAATTCCTTCAGTAGCACCTTAAAGACCAACTAAGTTGGTCTACAACTAAGAGATCTACAGCCTCTCCTGGACAATGACAGCTCCCTTTCTCAAGCTCTGGGAGGAAGACCTTTCATTGCCTACAGACAGCCACCCAATCTTAAACAACTCCTCACCCACAATAATACAACCACCAGACTTAACATGGACACTGGTACCAGAGCCTGCAATAAACCCAGATGCCAACTTTGCTGCCACATACACCCGGACAACACCATTACTGGCCCCAACAACATCCAACATACCATCTCAGGACTATTCAATTGCTCATCTTCTAACATTGTGTATGCCATCAAATGCCAACAGTGCCCTTCAGCTCTCTATATTGGACAAACAGGCCAAACCCTACGCCAAAGGATAAATGGACATAAATCTGACATCAGGAACCATAAGACAGAGAAACCAGTAGGAGAACACTTCAATCTCCCAGGACATTCTATACAAGATCTCAAAGCAGCTGTTTTATTACAGAGAAATTTCAGGAACAGACTGGAAAGAGAAGTTGCTGAATTGGAACATTACCAAGCTTAAAACCATGGAGCCACCTGGGATGAATAAAGACATCGGATTCTTACCTCATTATGCATGATCAAGCTTTCTTTAGCGCCTCAGCCCTTGCTCCCCCCCCCAGGACTAATTGCAGCCATCAGCAGCCGTTAACAGCCATCCACAGGTTTACCACTCCCATCAGCCCATCACCCATTCCCACCCACCCCCACCACCCTCTGTATATATATAGGGTCTGACACTTCTGTTTCCAGTGTATCTGAAGAAGTGTGCATGCACACAAAAGCTCATACCAAAATAAAAACTTAGTTGGTCTTTAAGGTGCTACTGAAGGAATTTTTTTATTTTGGAATATCGGAATAACTCTCAGCATGCTTTACAGACTACAGTTCCCAATATGCTTTGGGGAAGCCATGACTCTTCTAAAGTGGCTTGGTGCTGCTGTAAATGCAATTGTGCATGAGTGATTAAGGCAAAGCCTTGATATACCTAACCTTAACCCAACCAGTGCAAGGCCGTATGCTTTCTCCCCACCACCCAAGCATTTAGTAGTCCCTCGGTGTTTGTAACTTTCAGAAGAGAGAGTATGGGGAATGCTAGCTGCGATGCTGAGCCCACGCACCTCTCCTAGCACAGCCTCCTGCTCTCCTAAATGCCAAGGCGATTAGCTTCCTGCTATTATGTAGCCATGACGAATCTATACCGAGCAATGGGTGTGTGTGATTCAAGAGCTAGGCAGAGAAACAGTAATTTTTGAAGGGTTCTTCCCAACCTTGAAGAATGGCCAGGAAAGAACGTCATTCTTGCCTTACCTTTCTTTTTAGCTGCAAGTCCTGTTTCTTCATGACTGACATCTATACAGTATAGCCAGTAACAGCCTGGAAGCAGATGAACTAATTGTTTTCCCCTGCACAGCCAGACAAGGTGTGAAAGAGGTGTGAAAGGTGGGGTGGAATGTTGTGATGAACGCTGCAATGTAGCCTTTTCTGCTTCTGCTTCCAGTGACTGTGAGAGGGGATATATAGGGAAAGAAGACAGACCAGAGGGTGATCTCACCCCCGTCCCGCTGGGATGAAGTGAGCCAACTAGCCAACTACTTACTCGCTTGTCGCAATCACTTCTTTAAAATAAGCAGTGATATTTTTGCAATCTTTCTTCTGCCAAGGAGCCTTTTTGCACTGCCAAGGATTCTGGAGGGCAATTTCATGGTAAACGCAAGCAGAAGGTAGACCTACCGGTAGTTCTCTGGGTGATTTGCTGTAGATTTGCAGAGGTCTCTGACTTCCAATGCTTGCACAATAGCAGCTGCACCTGACCAAAAAAATATCTTTGGCTTAGCTGACCTTTTGCTAATTGTTTCTGTCTTGGTCTCTGCGTTCCTCACTTGTAAAATAGGAGTATTAAGTGGTTGCCTTTGACCCAGATTTTGTGCAAGTCTCCTGGCTGGTTTTACAATCAGTGATCTGTCGTAACTGATTTCCCTTTGTATATACAGGTATTTCCAGCATATGGTTCTTGAGGCGCGGGAAGTCATTGACTCTGCCTTTAGTTGCATTATTATTATTATTATTACTACTACTACTACTACTACTACTACTACTACTACTACTACTACTACTACTATTTGTATCTTCCTCCACTCCCTGAGATGCCATTTTACACCTGGCTCTGGTGGGTGGACCTTGGGGGTCTAATAAAAAACAAAGTGGACCCCACAAGTCTGCCCGTCTCTGCTCTGTGGGACACAAAGAAATGGTCTTAACTGCTGTAGGGAAAGGGTAGTGGTGGTTGTGGAAAAATTAATGGCCTGTCATTGTAAATGCACAGTGATAACTGCATTTACACATACACATGTCCATGAAACACCAAATCCCTTGCCTATAATACCAGGTAATGCAATAGTTGCCCTTCTGCGAATGGCCTGAATAACTCAGTTAAAATGGTAACAAACGTGTATAGATTTGTATTTACAGTGGATGCTTTCACTTAGCCGTTTCCCCAATGAACCCACCAATTTATTGATGAAATACAGTGGTACCTCGCAAGACGAATTTTTCGCAAGACGAATGCGTATTGCGATCTGATGGTGACTCGCAAGATGAATTCGTTTTGCGAAAAATTCATCTTGCGAATCGCGGTTTCCCATGGGAATGCATTGACATTTAATTAATGCATTCCTATGGGCAAAAAAAGAAATTTCAATGCATTCCTATGGGAAACCGCGATTCGCAAGATGACTTTTTCTCAAAACGAATTGACTCGCGGAATGAATTAAATTCGTCTTGCGAGGCACCACTGTACCACTTTTACCAGTAAAACCTGAGCTGAAATAGTACAGAGAGCCATGCGGCAGCCATGTCTGACCCCTTGATTCCTCCAACCACATAGCAGGACATTCTTCCTTAGCCTCCCCTCTGTGAAACTGGTTTAGCAAACTGGTTTGATAACTTTCCAAGCAGTCTTGTCAAAAGAGAAGATATATATGCATGAATGAAACAGGTCTGTGACCATGGATTCTGTAGTCAAGGTATTCACCATTCCTAAAGAATGGTTTAGACTGGCCAGGAATCTGAAAGCATTATCATACAGACAGGAGACAAGTCATAGGTGAAATCTCCAAACATATAAAAAAAAAACTCTGTGAAAATGCTTTTTTAAAAAAAGTTTTGAAAAATACATTGAATTTTGCATAGCTTATATAGTGTCACATTTGTATATTGCACTTTACAACACATTTAAAATGTTTTATTAAAAGGGACCCAGGTGGCGCTGTGGTTAAACCACTGAGCCTAGGGCTTGCTGATCAGAAGGTCGGCGGTTCGAATCCCTGTGACGGGGTGAGCTCCCGTTGCTTGGTCCCAGCTCCTGCCAACCTAGCAGTTCGAAAGCACGTCAAAAGCACGTCAAAACTGCTACAGCGGGAAGGTAAACGGCGTTTCCATGTGCTGCTCTGGTTTGCCAGAAGCGGCTTTGTCATGCTGGCCACATGACCTGGAAGCTATACGCCGGCTCCCTCGGCCAATAATGCAAGATGAGCGCGCAACCCCAAAGTCGGTCACGACTGGACCTAATGGTCAGGGGTCCCTTTACCTTTACCTAACTGAGTCCATAGTCTCAAACATTGTAGACTGCTTCTTTCTGTAACACTTGTATGATGCTTTTGCATGGGCATAACCAGGACTTGGTTTTGGTGGAGGAAAGCTTTATGTTGGAGTAGGGGCGGACCAGAGTTAATTGCTGTGCAATTGATCAGTTAGTTAAGTATTTTTATTTATTTAGTCCCCCCCCCCGCTACACCCATGTGCTTTTAGGTGGTCTTTCACTAAGGGTTGGGGCAATTTCTAATCTCTTTAAAAGTTGTTTCACACCTTTGTTCTGGATCCCCTCGCCTCCTTGCAAGGGGGGGCCAGTGATCTCTGTTGCAACACAAAATAAAGATCTTCCTTGCTTTCCTCAACTGGTTCCTGCTTCCACTCATTCTTAACTGACTGATAATGGACTTATGGGATACCAGGTCCTTCGGTGGGGAGTTGGGATGTAAAAGCCAAACCTCATTTCCCCCCTCTTACATGACGCTGGGAAAACTGTTTGCCAGTGTGTTGCTATTGTTCATGTTGAAGGAATATCTTGACAGGGCTGGCTCTAGGCCCGCCTCCGGTGGCGCAGGGCGCCAGGCCACCAGGGGCGCCGCTGCGCCCGCTGAGAGGCACGGCTGAGGCTGCCCCAGGCGCGTCTCCGCTGTTCAGCGGCTTCAGACCGCTCTCCGGAGGCGCGCGGGCCTGGGGCCGCCTCCGCTGCGCTCAGGGGCGTCGTAACAGGGGGCGGGCAGTGCCCCCTGGCCCAGGGCCGGCCCTACGGCAGGCTGGGTGGCGCAGTGCAGCTGTGCCCGGGGTAGCGGCGCTGCGCGCGGCGCCCGCCCACCACACTGGGAAACGGGGCGGGGGGGCGCCGGAGGGATCCATTGCGCCAGGGCGCTGGGCATGCTTAAGACGGCCCTGTATCTTGATAAGATTTGAAGGACCCCTGCCCCCTCAAAAAAATTCAGCAAAGTGCCTAGCCTAATCTCTGCAGCAGGCTGTTGAGCAGGATTTGAGGGTCCACAATATAGAACACATTGTGGGAATCCTGTGTGGCTATTTACCAGCGAAGGGAGAAACTCCCTCTGGCATCTAGAAGGCAAGCAACAATGCTTTTGTTTTAAGCTGGGAGCAAATGTTCAATGCTAGCTAAAGCATATATGGAAACCTCTTATTGATTGTGGAACATTCTGAGTGAGCAAGAGATGGGTTGTTGTTTTTTTTAAAAAAAATCCCTTTCCTTGTCTTAAAATAATTGAAGGGCCAATTATAAGACCAATTATAAATAAGACTAATTATAAGACAGCTCCACCTTGTGGCATCCGCTGTGGCATGGAGCGCGAAGACTCGTTCTTATCGATGCAACAGTCCTCTTGGACTTGGGGAAGGATAATCTACATTAATGGATTGAAATCATAAATCAAAGGAAAGGTTTCCATGTTCTTTTCATTATTTCTTCATTGACTTGGGCTGGATTTAATTAATGCATCTAAAGGTGTAAGCCATTTCAGATTGTCTCACCTGCTGCTTTGGCTTTCTTTCCCCCTTCCAGTATTCACTATAAGCAATTTTACATCCTGACTAATTTAATCTTCAATTTCCAATGGCGTAATCATTGTGTGAAATGAAATCCAGAATATGTTACAGCTTTGCTTCTCAGGAAGGAGGAGATTAACTTTTGGGGGGCAATGTGTATTTATTTCAGGAGCATGAAGTGTTCTCTCCTCTCTCCCTTGGGAAGTTCAGGTTCCACAGAAGAATTGTGTGGCTGTTGGAATTCTGTTTTGCCATATTATCAGTTTGGGAAGGAATCTATTTTAGACCCTACTGCTCAGCAGGCTTGGAGCATAATAAGCTGATTCTGCCAAACCTCAGCTTCCAACATCTAAAGTTATTAGCATGAATTGCTCCCTTTCCCCTTTGCTCTCAGACTATAATTTTGGGGTGCAACTTTTAGAAAGAGCTATATGCATTTAAAGTTGCTGGATAATGAAAACAGGCAGCAAGGAATGTGAATTTCTCCATGATCTGGGGAAATGTAAAATAATCAGGTGCATGGCTTGATAGAAAATAGCCGTAGACATCCAGATAATATCAGTCAGTGGTGTGTCATTAGGGTGACATCTGGATTTCTGGTCACCAGTCTTAAAAAATAATACAAGAAGGAGCAAATGTTTAGAAAAGGGCAACACAAATGATTAAAAGAAGTGAAGCATGAAACTTCTTCCATAAGCTAAAAAAAAAAAATCTTAGAATACTTAGCGTAGCAAAGAGAGAATAGGAAAGATATGATATAAATAAGTATAAAATCCCAAGCAAGTTGAAGTGGATATGGAAATGGAATTAGGGTATGCGTACTGAAGTGGGTGGAATGACAAAGGCAAGTGCCTCTAGTGTTTTGAACTTGGAAAAAAATATTTTGCTTTGAGAATCCCACTTATCTGAAGCCACCATTAATTGATTCTTTCTCTCTCTCTCTCTCTCTCTCTCTCTCTCTCTCTCAAACTTGGTGAGAGATGGCATGTGCTATTTCACATCAATGGTTGAATGCATTTCATCAGCCCTGACCCATGAAAATTTGTATTGATGTCAAATTTAGTCCTAAGCAACCTGGCAAACAAACAGTCACATAGCTCTGAGAGCACGGTTTGGGAGTTGTGGTAGAGTCAATAGCATGAGAGAAGTCACTGTGGGCTCTACATCCATATTGTATTTTCGCCGTTTGAATGACAGGCAGGCATAGCAGTGAAGAATGTTTGCTTCTCCCTATATTCTTTA